>NW_015091471.1:16167-33547 GCF_001431845.1 Calidris pugnax | reverse complement strand
CTCCATCTTTGTTAGTCCCTCTGATAAGAAATACATATGCATCAATAAGTCTGCTCCCGAGCCTTCTCAGGTTCTCTCAGCCTCCTATCTGGTCTACCTGTTCCAGTTTTCAGTCATTCCAGCAGTTAAAAACTATATTTCATACGTTTAAATGGAATTCCCTGTAATTCAGTTTATGCCCAATGCCTCTTGTCCTTTCACTGGACACTAGGAAAAGACTCTTCCTCCATCTTTGTTAGTCCCTCTGATAAGAAATACATATGCATCAATAAGTCTGCTCCCGAGCCTTCTCAGGTTCTCTCAGCCTCCCCTTGTATAACAGATGCTCCAATCTCATAATCATCTTTGAGGTGGCTCTTTGTAGGATTTGCTCCAGTATGTCCATGTCTGTCTTGTACTGAGGAGGTCAGGACTGGCCACGGTACTCCAGATGGTGTGTGGGAGGATCACTTCCCTCGACCTCTGGCAATGCTCTTCCTAATGCAGCCCAGGATATTGTTGGCCTTTTTTGCCACAAGGATGCACTGTTGGCTCGTGTTCAACTTGATGTCCACCAGGACCCTCTGGTCCTTTCCTGCAAAGCTGCTTTTTCAGCTGGTGCTGGTCCATGGGGTTGTTCCTCCACAGGTGCAGGACTTTGCACTTGCCTGTGTTGAACTTCATGAGGTTCCTGTTGGCCTATTTCTCCAGCCTCTTTAGTTCCCTCTGAATGGCAGGAGGACTCTGGAATATCAGCTGTTCCTTACAGTTTGGTATCATACACAGACTCGATGAGGGTTAACTCTCCCTCATTTTCAAGGTCATTAATGACCATATTGAAACAGTATTGGAACCAGGATTGACGCCTGGAAAAACCCACTAGTGACTGGCCTGGCTTTGTGCCTCTGATAACAATCTTCTGATCCTGGCAGTTCAATTCCCCTTGCCATCCACTTGTGTGCTTCCTCAGCTTGTGCATGAGAGGCAGTCTTGTAAGTCTTATTTGAATTTAAATCCACTTCTCTCTCTTTGTTCACCAAGAGAGTAATTTAATTGTAGAAAGCTTTGACTCCCACAGGTTTTCTGTGTCTTTTTTTGTATGGCCTAGTCCAATATTGTAAACTTAACAAGACCTCAAGAGGTTAGGATTCATTCTGTTCAATTTTTTCTGATAGAGTAGCAGTCAAAACTAACAATAAGCTTTTCAAAAGACGCTGCAAAGGGCTCATCTATTGTATTTAACTTCAAGAACAGTATGTCCTAAATGACCTTACACAGGCTATCTGTGCCTTTTCTTTAGGGCACAATACTGTGACCCTAACAAAATCTTGAGAGGTTAAGATTTACCCTGTTCAAATCTTTCTAAGCAGAAGGCAAAAGATTCCAGTAAGTTTGTTAAAGGGGATGGCAAAGGACTCATTGACTGTGTTCACCTTCAAGATCAGCATGGTATCAACAACCTGACTTAGATGGGAATCCCTATGTGGATCATTAATACATTAATGTAACTCAACATCATGGAAATTACTTTAGTTTGTGTGTTGCCTCTGCTCCCAGATTCTTCCACTGGTGCCAGCACAGCATCCCTTGCTCTGTTCTTGTGCAATTGAGTGCAGAATCTCTTGCAGGGTATTGTGAAATGTGATATTTAAAAAGAGGGTCTGATGCTACTCTCATGTGAATATCGCTTTAGCTGTAATTAGCAGCTCTCTTGACCTACAGCGGTATAAGGAAAATTTGGCTCAATTATGGTGATGGAGAGTGTTCTCAATTGCTGTTTTAATCAATCTCCCTTTATTTTCAATCAGCAAAATCAGTGGAAGCATTCTGTGAAAATGTAAAACAAATAGAACATGATCTGAAGCTGCAAGATAATTCCAAAACTGAAGTCCACAAAGCTGATAACGCAAAGGAGGGGAAAAAAAGATTGTACACCATTTGCTCTATCCAGACTCAGTTTTGTTCAAATACTGGGGTGAAGATTTAAGGGAAGAGCAGAAAACTGTTGCATAGAATCTGTTCTTAAGTTACGAGTATAATGTTTATCTCAGTGATTACCTACCTCTAGACTGACCTACCAGAGACACCACATCTCCCATGTACAGTATAAGCCCTCTCTGTGTTCACAAGGAGACATAAAATTAAAGGGAAAGGGATCCACATTGCTTTGGACTAAGTTAAAATAATCTACTAACAGATCGCAGTTTGTGCTCTGTTTCCTTAGGTGTTTTGTTGTTTTTTTTCCCCCAATCATTTTCTTTCAAATCCTGCTCAGACTTGGTAATAATCCAAAGACTGCGAAAAGAAGTCACAGTGTAGAGAAGACACTAAGGAAAAAGAATATGAAGTTAACATTATAATTGATATAGAACTTCTAATTGTTGGTAAAAAGAGGGAAAACTAACCATAGTATTCAGAAGATACGAGACCTTCTGTTCTGTTCACATTCTATTTAATCCCTAAAGGCAGGACACCTGAAGCACGCTTTCTCTTGTCTCTGATGTCAGCTTATGTAAGCCTCCTATATGCTGAGATATCCAAAGTGGTGTTTTTTAACACACCCACACCCACCCCAGCTTCAGAAAGCCCCTAAAATATAATCAATGAATAAGTGAACCTTACATTGTGAAATTCTGTCCTTTTTAACAAAATGCTTGTTTTAATTCGCTGTGTTGCAGACCATAAGTGGGGAATACCTATACTGCTTAATAGAAGATGATGAGGAATTGAACAGGAGAGGTGGCTGGAAATAATTATTGGCCAGTGTGTCCCATGAAGGGTGAGGGAAGATTCAGCACTTGAGCTGAACCTCTGGTGCTCCCGTCATTAGTATTACAGGCGTAGCCATAACGGACTGGCGACCTTGTGAGTTTCCTTGTAGCCTTATTTTCTCTCTCTGTTTCCCTCTCAAATTATCAAAGAGTCTGAGGGTTAATTACTTGGAAAATTTAGCAGGCCAAACATCTAAAGGATTAAGATGTAGGTAAGTGGTCCGCTTCGTAAGAGGAAGCTTAAGGGATTTTTTTCAGGAATTAGTTTGTTCTTGAAGCCAATAGATAATATTTTTAAGCAGACCGGTGGTACTATGGGAGCTGCATAAGTGACCATGAAAAACCTCACTAGGGACAAGTATCTGTTAAAAAAACAAGTGTATTTTTTTCTGTGTAGTTTGATAAGACACACAATTTATTGTGAAAGATAATAGTAACCTTTACAGGAATTAACTGGTATAAACATGTGTTATGGCTTAAGAAAACCCATAACAATCTATTGTCGTTTAGACAATTATTCTATCACCTGATGACCCCTCCCCAACCGGAAAGGGGAATTGGGGAACACAAAGAAACACAAGGGTTGAAATATAAATAGATTTAATAGACTAAAACTAAATAGTTAACAACAATACTAAAGAACCAGTATTAATCCCGATACTGATCTAAGATACAGGAATTATACTCAGCCAGTTATATCAGCAGGAAGCTGTGCACTCCCAGCAGGGACAGCAAATGGCGGACACTGCCAGCGCAATGGCTTCAGGAGGAAGGGAAGGCCTCAGGGCTCCGGCACCAGGGCAAGGAGTTGTCTGGACCCACCGCCATCAAGGGAGAGCCCCCTACGCAGCAAATTTTCCTAATTTATATTGAATGTGATGTTCATGGTATGAAATAATCCTGTTGGCAGCCTGGGTCAAATGCCCAGGCCTTGCTCCTCCTTGTCCCTGCACCTGGCAAGGCTCAAAAACACTAAGACCTTGAATCCCACAGAGCTTGGCTGGCTATAAAGTAAATATTTTCACAAATTCAGACACTAGAGTCTTCTAGAAGTGCAATTTTCCCCAGTATTAGAAGAAAAGTTAGTCCTGTGTCTCTCAACCCAGGGCAACATGGAAAGATATATCCTACACCTTTGTACGTATGGTCGCTTGTATTAAATCCGGTGGAATGTTTCAGAAAAGGATGTGGGGGACAGTGTAGATTACAAACTGGGTGCGAAATAACAACGTTGCACTTGGGGAAAAAGGGAATTGTCTTCTGGAAGATGTGAAGAGCAGGTTGTGCAACTGTCCCCTGGGTCTTGGATCAAACCTTAACTCTGGCACATGGTGACAGTTTGCATGTGCCTGTGAACCAAGAAGTTCATCAGAAGCCTGAAGTAGTGTGAGGGCTGTGTAGTGGCTTCCAGAGTGAATTCTGGGGGGCTTTCTGTGCAGCATGTCTTGGGGTGCTCAGGTGGAGGGTGTGGAGTTGTGGGGCAGCGTTGCAGAGAAGGAGGTTGAGGGAGATAGGTCTTGTGCACTGGTGGGCCAGCCACACAACCTTCCTGAGGCAGCCCTGGGCTGAATGATCCCCGCTCTGCTGGGGGATCGCTTTGGAGGGGTCTGGAGCAGCTGCTGCAGAGGTGGCTGGAGGAAGCACAGAATTAGTCTGCGTGGTCCCAAAGAACAGATTCTGTGCCTGGTGCTCTTCTGCTTAGGATCATAAAGAAATAAAAATACATATTTGCGGTGTGTCGTAACCTACATGAGACTGCCTTTTGCAGATATTATTCATCTAGGCTCCTGCCTGATGGAAAAATCAAGCTAATAGAGAAATTCCAACAAAAATGCTTTCCGTTCGTGGACAATCCCCACTGTAGAGGAGAGTGGGAGTGCGAGCCTGTCTCTGAGAGCTGCTTTATGCAGCCACACAATTTACACAATTCAAGTATCGCTTTCCTGAGCGTGTTCTAAGAGGAGGGAATGATCAACCTGAGAATCCAGCCATGCTCTCCTCTCTACTCTAGAGGGAGTTAGTGCTTAGCACTATGAAGACCACCCAGTCCTCTCCTCACCATCTGCATGTTGGCTGGGATGTTAGCTGAGCTGACAAATATCTCAAATGTATACTTTAAAAACATAATTAAAAAAAAAAATCTTTTGACAGTTAGCAGGAAGTCCACAGTATTCAAATACCACAAAACAAATTTGTTTCAGTAATGGAAACAATTTATTCTGGGGTAGCATGGACTTCTACAAGGCCTAGTTTACCCGGTAAGGATTTTTGAAGCTCTTTCAAGAGTTTCCTAAAGAGATCCCTTGTCCAAGGGAATCCTTCTCCCATGTCAGTTTATAAATACAGGTCGACCTCCCTTGTTCTTCTTCATTGCACTTAAAAAGGGGTTATCTAATTTGCTCATGTCTGCTGTCAGTTTTGCCCATTGTTATCTCCTTCTGTAAAGGCAAAAAGCTAAATTTCAATTCAAATCTCCACTGCCTTGTAAGCTGAGCATCCCCGGCTGAGTTAAATACATTCTTTAGTTTCAATATTTACAAGCATTTGGGATTGAGAAATAGTAATTGTTCTTTTTATATTAACAGAAATTTTAAGGTTTCTCACTGGTTTATATGCATACTTAATATAACTCCAACGAACAATGAAACTTTGAGAGTTCCTTTTTTTTTTTCACCTCTTATGTTGATTTTCACTATATGTTTTAAGACCAATGTCCCAATTCTGCCTTCTTCCATCACAGGGGTTCATTGACCAGTCCCAACCTTTGCCTCGTACAGCAGCCACGCCATCAAGGCATAGGGGAAAGAAAGTGCATAATTAACCTCAGGGCTTACAGCATCTGTCAGGGTCTCCTTCCCTTCCTTTTCCCTTCATTCTAATCTCTTCATGCAGATAGTGAAGACTCTCTAGAGCCTGTAGGAAGCAGACTCAGGTAGTAATGAACCCAGCAAGTTAAGCATGGAACCTATAGTTGGTATGATTAGTGATGGTCAAAGTGCAAAAGGTGCCTAATGGAAGGGAGAGCTGAGCCATGACATTAGCAATTTGGGTTACCAGCACTCCACAACGAAACTTCTTGTACAGGCCAAAGTTGATGAAGTCAGAAAAGAAACTAGCTAAGCCAGTTTTAGAAACAGGTAGTAAAGTTTAGGATTGTTCATTAGAATTTCACTTTTTCAAGCTGAATAGACTCTGTAAATTTTGGTAAGGCTGAACCTATTTTGTCTTGAATAAAAGATGATCACACTGTTATAATATCACCTGTATTTCACAATATTAGTTTTGATGACTTTGAGCTTCTTCAGTGTTCAGTGGCTGCAGGTGGATTTGACTGGGCACTCTGGTGCCTTTATGAACTTTTATCAGCTGGAGAGTATGCTCTTAAAGATGAAACAGCTCCAGTCCAGTAAGCGTGAATAGCATTTAAGAGTGAGCCAAGATACGTGATACCCAATATAGAGCTAGCACAGAAGATGTTTCATAGGTGGTGGGATACCACCTACGAAGCATATTGTATCTAGATAGTTGGTTTGGAAGCATGGGTTCTTTAGCAACCCTGAAAGTCTCAGTATATCAGTTTCAGGCTTGCATTACAGAATCTGCTCTGTGCTGTCACATTTTCAGGCAATCCCCAGGTCATTGTTTTTTCTGTCTTACGTTCCTTAGCTAGGAGCGTGGTAGCAATATTTATTGACTGTACAAGATGAACCGTAGCCCCTCTCCACACTTGCCCAAGAATGTGGAGTGAATCTCACAACTTGGCTGGACAGTTGCACGTCTGAGCTGTGAGGACTCCCATGGATTCAAGTTGTGCAGTTCTTTTTTTTGGAGATGTTGAGGTGACATATGATTACAGTGATCTTGGGGAGCCTTTTCCAACCCTTATCACTTGTGTTTCATGCAAAAGCAAGGAAAAGACAAGAAGACAACACACACAGCTGTTTTACTTAAAGTGGACCCCTTACTGCTAGGCTTAGGATCCAGTCTATTTGCTTCTGCCCCTGATTCCTTCCTTAACTGCTCAGATTAGTTTATGTATTCAACAGAAGATGGTTGCTGGTACTTGGACACCAGCAGCCATCTCATGCTGGATATATAAACCCATTTGTTTCCTTGTTCTACAAGGATGTCAGATGATGTTGACTGTCCCTTAGCTATTGACAGCAATCTATCAAACAACGTGAAAAAAACTAACAAGAGATAAGATAACAGTAATCAAATTTTTCTAGTCCCATCTCATTTTATTGGGTTTAGGTGGTAAGGTTTTGGTAGTGGGGGATGCTGCAAGGGTGGCTTCTGTGAGAAGAGATGAGGGCCTGCCCCCATGTTGAATGCAGCCTGTTCCAGCTGACTCCAAAATGCACATGGTGCTGAGCCAATCACTACACTGGTGGTACCTCTGCAATAACATCTTTAAAACAGGGTAAAAAAAAAGCTATGAGAAATATGAGAGAAACAGCCCTGCAGACACTGAGGTCACTGAAGAAGGAGGTGGAGGAGGTGCTCCTGGCACTGGAGCAGAGATTCATCTGCAGGTCATGGAGAGGACCGTAGCGAAGCAGGTTTCACCCCCTGCAAGTTGCACCCCTCTGCAAACAGGTTCTGAAATTTAAAAAAATGTACATTTTTTAAAAATGAAGTTTTAAATATATTTTTTGTTCTGAATATGGTCCTGGCACTGGAGCAGAGATTCATCTGCAGCTCATGGAGAAGACCATAATGAAGCAGGTTGCACCCCTAGGCAAACAGGTTCTGAAATTTAAAAAATGTACATTTTTTTAAAAATGAAGTTTTAAATCTATTTTTTATGTTATGAATACGCAGAAGTAAGCCTGCGTTTCCCCAAGTTTCTCAGACCACCTTAATGTTCTGAAAGTAATGTTCTTGCATAATCCTGGAATCCAGAAAAAGAGCAAAGGAGAAAACCTGACCTGTGAAGGCTTTGACTGAGATGTAAAAAACGTTTACCTTAATTTAATATTTCATCCCGACATTGTTAGCTATCGAACAGTAAGTATTGAGTCTGTTAATTTGAAATATGGAACAACTAATTAGATCTACTGTTATGAAGAATAGTTATGAACACAGTTTTGCTCATTATGTATATTCCCCTAGAAACTTTAAAAAGGCTTTTGCATTTTCCAGAGCCAAGCTTACATACCTTGCTGGAGCTGGGCAGTGGTACTCACCTATTTGGAGATGCCTGGTGATTTCTGATATGGTGCTACATGGCATGATGTCCAATGAGTCTTTGAAGGACCTTAGATTTGCTTTTGATTTTTTTCCCGTTACGAATCATTTCTACAAAGGTAACCTGAAATTTCTTTTCTAAACCCATATTGTATCTTCCGCTTCAGGATTTGATGCAGAGCTCTGAATGAACTAGCCTTGCTCTAAGGGCAGCTTCTAAAATTAGGGGTGAGGAGTTGAAAACAGGATTGGGGTTCCTCACGGTAAATTTCCTGGTTTATTCTGCAGATGAAAAACACATTGAAAGAAGACATCTGTACCAATCACAGCCCTCTTCCTGGAAACACCCCAATTATGTATCCCTGTCATTCATGCTCACCAGAGATAATGCAAGCAACTGATCAGATCTTCACGTATAAGCTGTTTCCAACTGGTCCTTCCAAGCCTCCACAGGGCTGTGAAATAGGCACTTCAAGACTATTATCTCTGTGCTACCTAAAGGGGAATATTAACCTTTATTTCATTAAATTGCGCTCCCCAATGCAACCAGCAGTAGAGAAGGTCCCCGTGGAGATCTAAGTGTATTAAACTGAGGCTTTTTGGTTTAGCTGTGCCAAAAAATTGTCAGACCTCATGTCGATACTGATTGATCTTGTGGATTAACAGAAGATCAAGGGGATGAATGGGAAAGAGATGGAGCTCTCCCTCACACCTCACTGTCTGTTCCTCTCAGTAGGAGGGAAGCTAAGGGTTACCATTCAGTAGTAAGCACCTTGCTTTTTTTTCCAATGGAAAGCAGAAAGATGTTGTATTTGGTCCGATTCATCCTGCTTTAATTACTGAGAGATCAGTGAATGCTGGTGCTGTACAGCTGATTCCTCTCAATATCAGTTTTGGAACTGTCTGCTATCACCTACTGATGAGATTTCCCTGGTATCTTAATTCACTGACAGTGGTGCCACCTTATATTTCAGCACATCTTTTATCACAGCAGTTGGAGAAATGTATATAGGAGGTTTACGTGCCCAATGAAATACAGTTGACAGATCCCTAGCAGACCCCTGGGAATGGGGACCTGCCAGTTTTAGAGCAATGTGACACAGCTGTGAATAAAAGCCTGAGCTCGCACTGGGAATTTCGGCAGGTATTTGAATTTCTGCATAACCACATTTCACTAAACATTCCCATTATAACAAATCCTTAAACATTTTCCTTGCCAAGCGGTCTGCTTCTAAATAACTTTGCCTCAATTCCAAGACCTGCCAGTGCCACTGCAAGAGCTACCATGGGGCTGATTGAGTCTGCAGAGGTGTGTGATGGTCACACAATTGAAGCTGACTGAGTTACCAGAATTAAACCAGTTCTCACTTTTTGTCTGAACCATAGCCAGTTATTTGTCCTCCAGCTGTTTGTCAGTCTTGGTGGAATCAGCTGGTTTAAGCTTTTTACTTAGTGGTTTAAGTCTTTCAATTTTTAGCTGGGCTGACTGAAAGCACTCACTTGTTCAGTTACCACAGTTGAGCTGATGGGCAGCCCAGGTGCCTCTGTTGCTTTTGATGGTCTGACTGTACATTGTGAACACTCTCCACTGTCCACCATCTGTTTTCCCAGCCTCCTCATAGGACCTGTGGTCTTAGGAAAAAAGTGGGTTGATGCTTCATCCTGCTCACTCTCTGGTACTATCTCCTGTATCAGCATCTGAGCATGGAAATCCTTGTTGGACATCAGGCCAGGTTCATCCTCTCAGAGCTGGCAATTAGAGTCTTCACACCATGTTCACTTGACTCCATTTGTGCAGGATTTATGCCAGCTAATGCTGACGTGCTTAAGATCCCAAGTGATAATTTCATATTCTGTATTCAGTGCCTCTGAATACAGAATATGATAATATTAGCTTAGTCAGATAGTCTAAGGCAGATACTGCCAAGCTGCTGGAGCAGGATAAACCAGCAGCAGCAATAATGATGGAGGGAGAGATTGGAAAGGAAGCCATGCAGCTTCTCCCCTCTCAGGCAATTCAAAACTTATTAGCTTGATGTAACTAATAATTAATTAATTTTACATGTAATGTATGGGCTTACTTACTGTATCCCTCTCTTGGTGAAAAACTAAGCAAGAGGAAAATCTTGTGAAAGAGTGGTAGAGAACAGAGGAGCTGAATTGGTGAAAGAATTGGTTCAGTGATGTGCACTAAATAACATATACCCACATGGTCTGAAGAATTTCCACTAACATGGGCTTTCCTTTATCTTTAGTCTAGTCTGTAACGACAAAATTTAGAAAGGTTTATTTCTGGAAGATTTAGACACACCTTAAATGTAAACCTTCAGTTCCTTGGATGCATCAATCATTATCAGTGAAAAAAAAAGGCAGCCTGAAAGATCTGGTTAAGATCCAATTTGTTCTGGAGCCCTCTTTGTTCAACCTCTTATGAAAATTCTCCTTTCCAGTGTGATGAGTTGACTTTATCGCACCCCACCCCATTCACAATAGTTAGTACTGAAATATTGACATGGGAGATGAATATTCTGTTACCTGTTGTTACTTCTCTTTTTACAAAACAGGATGCAGTATTAAGATTTACTAAAATGATTTTTGACCTGTAAAAAAACTAACCCAAACACCCCACAAAACTCAAAGTCTACTCCCCCTGTCCTCCAAATCCAACAAATGGACACAAAATAAACCTCTAAATATATTTTAATATGCCTTGGAGAGTTCCACAAGCTGTCATGTGTCATTAGCATGAGGAAAATGCAACACTTTCAGGTTTGTGAGCTACTAGAGTTTCTCAGACACACTTGTAGAGGCCAAGGGAATTGCTTCCTGACTGAGCACTAGATTTATAAGCCCTCAGCTTCTCTCCTGTTTCCTTACCTTTTGTAGGCATCAGCCGTAACCAACAGGAACATGGAAAGATGCCTCAAAATCACGTCAGATGATTCAGTTTCATACAGATTTGTAATGCTGACCTGCACAGGACAAAGGTGGGATATCCAACACCCAGTTAAAGACTGGGGAAAGACAACAGACCTGGAACAGAAGACATGGCACTCAAAGCATTGACTAGCGGATGTTTTTTCTTGAAAATTGCTACATTCATAAAGCAGCACTGAAAGTGGTGATTTCAAGTTTTTTTTTACACGGGATTTTACAATGGGGTAGTTACTGGAGGAGCTGTGAGCTACTCATGGAAAGGTTCATCTCACATTCTTGGGGCATCACCCCCGAGTTTCTTCAGTCAGGAGAGGGACTGTCTTTGCTCTTATTTATCATCACTGGAGAGAAGCAGTGATGTCTAAGAGTGTTTCAACCCACCTGAGTTCCTTATGTTGTTTTTTTGAAGTGCCTATCTCTGCTCGTTTATGAAAGACTGGTTTAAGATCTCTGACTTTCTGACTTCGGTATTTCGGTTAGATGTGAAAATTCAGAAGAAAGGAAAGTGGGTCTGACTTCCTCTTGTACACAGAGTTTCTCTCAGGCTGAACTGAACCATTTTTCTTGTCTTGTGTCATATAAATAATGCAAAACTTCTTGTCAAGATGTGCTCATCCTAATGGGTGAAATGAAATAGATCCTTGTTCCTCTGTCCCTATAAATTGCCTGGACATAGTTCAGTTTCTTGGTGAAGTTTATTGGATTCAGCAGTGTGCCACACTAAGGCTATTTTACTTTTACGTGAAGCTGGTTTGTGCCAGCCAGCCAACAGCCTGGATAAGGTCCCCTTGGAAACAAAGAAGATTCAACTCAGTGGTTTCCACAAACTAATGCAAGGCCAATGCAATCGCATAAATCTGTCAAAGAAACTGAGTAAAATATGGTGTGAGTTGCTACTGGGAGGCAACTTCCAGGTAGACATGATATGAGTTATTGTAGAAATAGGTTTAGGTGGAACTGACTGTCCTGTTTCTGAGAGTAAGCACTCCTAGGACCTATGCTTAATTGTTTAAGGGAACGTTATTGTAGAAATAGGTTTAGGTGGAACTGGCTGTCCTGTTTCTTAGAGTAAGCACTCCTAGGACCTATGCTTATTTGTTTAAGGGAATTCCTGTAAAATAAACTCATTAAAACTATACAGACTTTTAGCCTGAAGTCATCGTGTTATCAAAAGGGTGCCAAGCATTTTATCTGAATGGAAAGCGTATTCAGGGTTTGTTTGAATATAATCCAATGTGATTTGTTTTTCCCTTTCTAAGTTCCCTGTAAACATGATGTGAACCATCTAGCCATGATACTCAGGACTGGAATTGAACACGCTCTTCTTATAGGACAGTCTTTGGTTCTTAGGGTCTGCATTTTTCTGTTCCAAAAACTGATTCCTAAAAACACCACATTTGAACCAGATTGAATTTGAGCTACTAAAATGAACTTTTATTCTCGTGTCCTGGGTTGAAGCCAAAAACACCAAAGAAAGAGGAATATGTGCTCTGGTGGTTTTATGGATCTTCAACAGGGTGTCTTACCAAAGTCAGAGGATTAGTGTCTTGGCAAGAACAATGAAGACAGTGGGAATTTTGCCAGCACAGCCAAAATGATAATCTGGCCTACCGGTGATGATGAATAAAAAGTGTTCACATAATCATTTTTCCATCTTAATATGCCGCTTCAATAGAATCAAAATATAGTGGACATTCAGAAAATTTTCTATGAACTTGGAGTTGAGGGGAAACAAAAATGTTCCAGAAAGTCTAGATTTTCTTGTTCTTAATGCATAGCCTCTGCTTAGACACGGGAGTCAACACTGGAAAAAAAATGCTTCAAATAATTTGATTTATCTCAGGTATGAGCTGTTTTAATTTCCTGAAGCCTCTCCACAAACGTTGCTTTTTGGCTAGTTTTGTAATGAGGAAAGGTAGTAACCATAACATAATTTGATTTATCTCAGGTATGAGCTGTTATAATTTCCTGAAGCCTCTCCACAGACGTTGCTTTTTGGCTAATTTTGTAATGAGGAAAGGTAGTAACTGTAAAAGAAGGACTCAATTTTCAGACTAGCACTTTCTGGTGATGCTTGATGAGACATAAATAGTGAGTTAGTATTTTTTGGTGCTACGGTAGTAATACATTGCTCTTTGCTAGTGATACTTTTGAACTTGGAAATTCACTGCCTGATGAAGCGGTGATGTGTGATTCCTCAGCAAGTCTGCAGCAGAGATAAGGACTCTGAGAAGAAGGCAGCTAATACTGTGGCACAGCATGAAGAGTGGGATCTCTTCTTGACCTGAAAACCAGTCATTAGTCAAACTTTCAGAAATGCAGAAAATCACCTCGGCTCCTGCAAAATGACGCCAGAGTACTGCAGTACCATCTGCTGAAGACAGGTAATAAATAATAACGTAATAGGCAGGAGTTTTTAATGGGTGTGCATCTGCAAAGGAATGGGACAGCTTAATTCGGGGCAAATAGAAATAAAATGGTCAAGGCACACACCATTGCACAGGCAGGTGCTGCTGGCCACTGCAGACCAGTAAAGCTTTCCTCCTTGGTTTTGTGCTCAAGCAAGCTTGGCTCTACTGCATGTGCAACAGGAATCCACCTTGGGAGGAAGAATTAGAAGAGGAAAAAAAGTTGGTTTTTTTTTTTTTTAGTGTTTGGTGAAATGGAGAGAAGAGCCAGTCCCGAGACAGGAACTATTTAAAGGACTATTAATTGTCAATCTCTGCAAGGGGAAACTGAATCAGAGAGCAGACTGAATTATTGGATCTGTCGCTGGGGGATTTGTTTAGTTCTGACCATGTGTGGTGGAACTGTGATAATCAATAATAAAACAATAATAACTTCCACCACTTTCATTCACATTTTTTGCCTGGCTCTTCCCCATCTAAATTTACTTCCTTATTTCCCCCCTTTTTGTGAAATGAACCCTTTTGAAGCATAAAGTGCATGTGTTATCAGTGGGGTATAGTGCTCTGCTTGCATTGAGAGCAACTGAGTCAGGATCAGGAGGCAAACTTTAACCAAATTATTATTTAAATAATTTTACCTGTCTTCTGCAAAGGCAAGAGTAGATTGTTAGGTACAGAAAAATTTGACAGAAAAATTGCAATTTTCAGAAAGATGATTTGCTGCTGGCTTCCTTTGTTTGCCCTATGCCCATCCCTGTTACAGTACAACTTTTCCAGTCCCACGCAAGGCAAAAGCAGCTCACTTTGTTCTGTGGTTTGATTTGATATTCCTGGGCTTTATTCACCCTATTTAATCTGCTATATACCTCTTTTCCTGCACACATCTTCTAGCACAGTGTGGTTTTCTCTTTTTTTTTTTTTTCTTTTTTTTTTTTTTTTCCTGCTACAAAACCTATGAAAGCACGTTTTTGAAATTTCCAGCAGACTGAGAGGCTTTTTGCCTTCTGCTGAGATCCAGGTGAGGTGAGGACATTCACCAGTTTGACAATTAATTACCGACAGTGAGAAGACCAAAGGGTAGAGCTGCTCACAGTCAAACGCCCAGACACCCTCAGTGGAGCATGCAGGCCTGAAGGCTGCCAATGGGAGGGAGGGTCCATCCATCACACAGGGTAGATCAGGGTCATGTCCCATCCCTCCTGCCTGGAACGTATGGCACAGGGGCTTGGCATAAAGCTTTGTGCTTGAAACCATGCGCTAATGGTGCTTCAGTATTCAGCTCAGCTCCCTGTAGCGAACGTGATTTCGGCAGTTTTATGCTTCCCCAACTTTGGTAAATTCTGTCTACTCAGACACGGCGGTTGTCACAGTCATGTTTGTAATTGCAGATTAGTTTTCAGGCTGCTTTTGCTGATTTTCGGGAGACTCACCGTTACTTCAGAGCATGTTTTTCCATCTGTTCAGTGTGAATTTTCTTGCAGTCCCTAGTCTTCCCAACCTCCCCTCCCAGACAAGGCAAAATGGTACCTTATGCTGTGTGTGTGTTTGCCTGCAAAATTCCCCAGGAATGTGCCATCTGTTGCTAAGTGTTCAAAGCAGCAATGGTGAGGGCAGCAGCTCTTAAAAAAGCTGAAGAAGCAGCTTTTTGCAGAAGCAAAACCAGGCTTGCTTGAGCCCTACCGTGGTGGATGCCCCAAGCTCCGAATTCAGTATCATGGTAGCTGTTTGCTTTTAATGCCATGTGTATTTCTGTTACACTGGCTCAAAGGAGATTTGCAAGTGTAGGTCGGGTTTGTGTGGATTATTTAACAGAAATTCTCACTGTAAACGCTATTTATTGATGCAAGTGTGAGCACTCAAACCTAGGAACTGCCTGGTGTAATGGCACACATCCCGAAACCACTACTTTTTGGGGAAAGAGGAGTTACATAAAAGACAAATACTTGTCTTACACAGAAAAATTCCAAAAGGTATTGTCAATTCACTGCATTTCAGGGAAAAGAGATGCAACATTAGAGCTCTACACTGACAGCCACATCCAAAAAAAAAAAAAAAAAAAAGACTGAGATGTGTACAAATCTACGATGCAAGGAATCTCTGTGTGATAGCTGTCACAACACAGGGTTGCCCAGGTTTGCTTCTGAGTCTCCTTTAGACTTTGAATTTCTGTGTGTCTGTTGTCCTGTTTTTTGTTTGTTTTTTTGTTGGATGTGTGCAGGTGCCATTATTCTGGAGGAACTGAGGTTCCCTCTTTCTTCACACCCTGTGACGAACGGGAAAAAGGACTTCACTGAGAGGTTCAAATCAACAATTTATTTGGACTTCACTCACAGGTCCAACGTGCCACTATTGCAGGTTCTATGTGTCCGATGGCGATTACACTATGGCAATTTAAAAGCAATTAGGGGAATACACTACTGCAACCTACCAGTAACGCCGAAAAGTGACAACTCAAACCACAAGCACACTAGATATTAATACCTTAAAAGAGTGCACCAATCACGATCTTAGTAGCATGCCATATACCATATGTATGTTTCTTAATCACTTACCTTCTCTCTCAGGTAAGGTCACTCAATCCCTGGGAAGTTACCTTGTACAGCGTCCTGGACTAGGCAGGGTTGAACCCAGCTGTATTGTTGGAAGATTCCCATTTTTCTCCCCAAACCTTGCAGTTTATATTTCCTGAGTCGGTGTGGGTGCAGGATTATGCTGGAGTGGGTTACACTGCCTGGGACGTTTACCTCTGATGGCGTGATGGCTCCTAAATTCCCAAATTGCCAGTATTGTGATGTCTAGCACTCAAAGTCACGGGAATAGTGGTGGGATGGGATTCAGGGCATTTTGTTTCACTGAATTTCACTGAATTTCACTGAATTTCACTGAATTTTTAGAGTTGGAAGGGACCATAGAGATCATCTAGTCCAACTCCCCTGCTGAAGCAGGACCACCCAGAGCATGTTAGAGCATGTTATTCAGGGCTGCATCCAGGCAGGGCCTGAAGATGTCCAGAGAAGGGGACTCCACACCCTCCCTGGGCAGCCTGTGCCAGGGCTCTGCCACCCTCACTGTGAAGAAGTTTTTCCTCATATTTGAGTGGAACCTCTTATGTTCCAACTTGTGCCCGTTGCCCCTTGTCCTCTCAGTGGGAACCACTGAAAAGAGTCTGGCTCCCTCCTCCTTCAACCCTCCCTTGAGATCCTTGTCGGCATTGATAAGGTCTCCCCTCAGCCTTCTCTTCTCCAGACTAAAGAGTCCCAGCTCTCTCAGTCTTTCTTCATAAGGGAGATGCTCCAATCTTTGAATCATCTTTGTTGCCCTACGCTGGACTCTTTCCAGTAGTTCCCTGTCCCTCTGGAACTGGGGAGCCCAGAACTGGACACAGGATTCCAGTTGTGGCCTCACCAGTGCAAAGCAGAGGGGGAGAATGACTTCCCTTGACCTGCTGGCCACACTTTTCCCTACGCAGCCCAGGATTCCATTGGCTTTGCTGGCCACAAGAGCACACTGCTTGCTCATTGTCATTTTGCTGTCCACCAGGACCCCTAGATCTTTCTCTTCTTTCTCTTGTTAAGGGAGTTTGTTAAAGCTCCGTTTGCTTTGGGTTCTTAGTGTGGTGCTATCTTGAGACAACCCCAGGCTGAGCCATTTTTGCAGCTCCCCCCAAGTTATCAATGCATAGACCAGACAAGCGGAGATGAAGCTGAGCCCTGAAGCTGTGCTCTGAAACCAGTTTGGCTGGGTGCTCCCATACCCCCCCCCCCCCGGAAATGGTCCTTAATCTGTTCAGCTCAGTCTGCATCCAGTTCGGTGTTTCTGGGGCTGCTATGCTTCTGGCATGCAAGTCAGTTGATTTAAGTAATAGCATACTGTGCTGCAATCTGCTGTATAATTACACACTTAATTAGAGTCACAGTTTGTTACCTATGTCACACTGTGCCAGGGCTTGTTGCTCTTTAGGATTGAAAAAAATTCTTCTGGTTATAACTTAGAAAAGCATCGTGAGGGTTGATTTTTTTTTTTTTTTTTCCCTCAACGTGTGGGTTCCTTTTAATAAGTTCTTCAGGTTCTTTTAAAAACTGAAGTATTTACTGT
>NW_015091471.1:0-8162 GCF_001431845.1 Calidris pugnax | reverse complement strand
AAAAAAAAAAAAAAAAAAAGACTGAGATGTGTACAAATCTACGATGCAAGGAATCTCTGTGTGATAGCTGTCACAACACAGGGTTGCCCAGGTTTGCTTCTGAGTCTCCTTTAGACTTTGAATTTCTGTGTGTCTGTTGTCCTGTTTTTTGTTTGTTTTTTTGTTGGATGTGTGCAGGTGCCATTATTCTGGAGGAACTGAGGTTCCCTCTTTCTTCACACCCTGTGACGAACGGGAAAAAGGACTTCACTGAGAGGTTCAAATCAACAATTTATTTGGACTTCACTCACAGGTCCAACGTGCCACTATTGCAGGTTCTATGTGTCCGATGGCGATTACACTATGGCAATTTAAAAGCAATTAGGGGAATACACTACTGCAACCTACCAGTAACGCCGAAAAGTGACAACTCAAACCACAAGCACACTAGATATTAATACCTTAAAAGAGTGCACCAATCACGATCTTAGTAGCATGCCATATACCATATGTATGTTTCTTAATCACTTACCTTCTCTCTCAGGTAAGGTCACTCAATCCCTGGGAAGTTACCTTGTACAGCGTCCTGGACTAGGCAGGGTTGAACCCAGCTGTATTGTTGGAAGATTCCCATTTTTCTCCCCAAACCTTGCAGTTTATATTTCCTGAGTCGGTGTGGGTGCAGGATTATGCTGGAGTGGGTTACACTGCCTGGGACGTTTACCTCTGATGGCGTGATGGCTCCTAAATTCCCAAATTGCCAGTATTGTGATGTCTAGCACTCAAAGTCACGGGAATAGTGGTGGGATGGGATTCAGGGCATTTTGTTTCACTGAATTTCACTGAATTTCACTGAATTTCACTGAATTTTTAGAGTTGGAAGGGACCATAGAGATCATCTAGTCCAACTCCCCTGCTGAAGCAGGACCACCCAGAGCATGTTAGAGCATGTTATTCAGGGCTGCATCCAGGCAGGGCCTGAAGATGTCCAGAGAAGGGGACTCCACACCCTCCCTGGGCAGCCTGTGCCAGGGCTCTGCCACCCTCACTGTGAAGAAGTTTTTCCTCATATTTGAGTGGAACCTCTTATGTTCCAACTTGTGCCCGTTGCCCCTTGTCCTCTCAGTGGGAACCACTGAAAAGAGTCTGGCTCCCTCCTCCTTCAACCCTCCCTTGAGATCCTTGTCGGCATTGATAAGGTCTCCCCTCAGCCTTCTCTTCTCCAGACTAAAGAGTCCCAGCTCTCTCAGTCTTTCTTCATAAGGGAGATGCTCCAATCTTTGAATCATCTTTGTTGCCCTACGCTGGACTCTTTCCAGTAGTTCCCTGTCCCTCTGGAACTGGGGAGCCCAGAACTGGACACAGGATTCCAGTTGTGGCCTCACCAGTGCAAAGCAGAGGGGGAGAATGACTTCCCTTGACCTGCTGGCCACACTTTTCCCTACGCAGCCCAGGATTCCATTGGCTTTGCTGGCCACAAGAGCACACTGCTTGCTCATTGTCATTTTGCTGTCCACCAGGACCCCTAGATCTTTCTCTTCTTTCTCTTGTTAAGGGAGTTTGTTAAAGCTCCGTTTGCTTTGGGTTCTTAGTGTGGTGCTATCTTGAGACAACCCCAGGCTGAGCCATTTTTGCAGCTCCCCCCAAGTTATCAATGCATAGACCAGACAAGCGGAGATGAAGCTGAGCCCTGAAGCTGTGCTCTGAAACCAGTTTGGCTGGGTGCTCCCATACACCCCCCCCCCGGAAATGGTCCTTAATCTGTTCAGCTCAGTCTGCATCCAGTTCGGTGTTTCTGGGGCTGCTATGCTTCTGGCATGCAAGTCAGTTGATTTAAGTAATAGCATACTGTGCTGCAATCTGCTGTATAATTACACACTTAATTAGAGTCACAGTTTGTTACCTATGTCACACTGTGCCAGGGCTTGTTGCTCTTTAGGATTGAAAAAAATTCTTCTGGTTATAACTTAGAAAAGCATCGTGAGGGTTGATTTTTTTTTTTTTTTCTCCCTGAACGTGTGGGTTCCTTTTAATCAGTTCTGCAGGTTCTTCTAAAAACTGAAGTGATCACTGTTTGTTAAGCGTCTGTGGTTAACACTCCCCAATTAAAAGTATGCCTTTGGGTTTGTAGGGAAAAAGCCCTTAGGACAAGGTGATGGCAGCACTTACTGCTGTGGGATAAGAAAAGATGGGAAAGTTCAGCACATGAGCTGTGGGGTAGCTGCCTGGTTGCAAGACCTCACACTACACTGAGACAGCTTATATCTCTGCATTTAAGGGATGAATTGTTTCCTATTTCACATAGGCAAATATGTTGTTACTTTCTGTTGTACGGTATACCTCACTTCAAAGTATCTTCATTATGTACCTTAAATCTGTCTTAAAACCGTATGTGCAATGGGTGCTGCTTGTGTGTGCAGGCAAATATGTAATAGCCTTAATTTAAGATTGTTCTTCTAAAACAATAGTGTGTTTTGGAATGAAAGTATTGATCATAGAATCATAGAATCATAGAATTGTCTAGTTCGGAAGGGACCTTTCAGATAAGCTAGTCCAACCATCAGCCTAACTCTGATAAAAACAAAAAAAACACATCACTAAACCATGTCTCTAAGTACTATGTCAACCCATCTTTTGATTACATCCAGGGATGGTGCCTCAACAACTTCCCTAGACAGCCCATTTCAAGACTTAATAACCCTTTCAGTGTAAAAATATTTCCTAATATCCAATCTGAACCTCCCCTGGTGCAGCTTGAGGCCATTTCCTCTTGTCCCATCACCTGTGACTTGGGAGAAGAGACCGACCCCCCTGGCTACACCCTCCTTTCAGGGAGTTGTAGAGAGCAATGAGGTCTCCCCTCAGTCTCCTCTTCTCCAGGCTGAACACCCCCAGCTCCCTCAGCCTCTCCTCATAAGACTTGTGCTCCAGATCCCTCACCATCTTTGTTGCCCTTCTCTGGACCCGCTCCAGCACCTCAATGTCTTTTTTGTGGTAAGGGGCCCAAAAGTGGACACAAATTTGATTCCTAGATCCTTAAAATGATTTTCACTGCTGCTTATTGGATGGTCTTTAAAGCCTATGAAATGAGTGCAAAAGGAGGGCTCTCTCAAACAAGGAAACAAGAGTTGCCCAAGTTCATTTACCTTGTGCTGACAGCTACAAGTAGAGGTTTAAGTAAAGGCAATGTGAATGTTCATTATTTGTCTGTTAATGTTGGACTAAAGGTAAACTCTTTTGTAATTTAACAGTTCCCTGATTCTTGAAATTCAGATAAGTTTGTGTTCATGTACAGTATGGAAGCTGGTGATTGCATGATAAATATGAAAATACATGATTATCTAGAGAAAATGAACCATTAAATCAAGAAATTCGCTTGGAATAGAGATCCATCCATGTAAAAACCAGAGTAACATTTTTGGATAAGTGATACAGGTGTGAGCAGCCATTATTCACAGAGACTGCAAACCAGCAGACTTTCTGCAGGAGGCCTGGCTTGGCCCATCCCTGCTGTAACACACTCAAGCTATTATCATCAGTGTGTTGCAATGGGATTTTAAAATTAATCAATATGAGCTTTATTTGCTCTGGTGGAAGACTCCAAAGATCCAAGGCAACTGGGAGGTAACTGACCAGCACCTGTTTCATCCTTCCCCTTTGGTGATTGGGAAGATACTGAACTGAAATAATTCTGAAAGTTGGATGTTTTGATCTATTTTGATGGACCTGAAGAGAAGCACCTGCTCAGTTTGGCGTGTTTTACACCTTGTAGCCTCATAGCACACATTCTTGAATGTGAGGAACAGCAGAAGCAGATGTGCTACTCTGTGGCTTCCCCTTCATTATCCCAGCTCTGTAATACTGAGACCCTGAGCTGTGACTGTTCCAATTCATCTGCAATCCCAAAGAGCTCAGTGCATTACCAAAGGGTATGTAAGATGAAGAGGAAGGAGGCAAGCCCTCAATATAAGAAGGACATGGACCTGATGGAGAGGGTCCAGAGGAGGGCCGCAAGGATGATCAAGGGGATGGAGCACCTCTGCTACGAGGACAGGCTGAGGGAGCTGGGGTTGTTCAGCCTGGAGCAGAGGATGCTCCGTGGAGACCTAATAGCAGCCCTCCAATAACTGAAGGGAGCCTACAGGAAGGCTGGGGAGAGCCTGTTTACAAAGGCCTGCAGTGACAGGACGAGGGACAATGGCTTCAAGCTGGAGGGGAACAGATTTAGACTGGAGATGAGGAGAAGGTTCTTCACTGTGAGGGTGGTGGAGCACTGGAACAGGTTGCCCAGGGAGGTGGTGGAGGCCCCATCCCTGGAGATATTCAAGGTGAGGCTCGACGAGGCCCTGGGCAACCTGGTCTAGTTGGGGGGGTCCCTGCTGACTGCGGGGAGGTCGGACTAGATGATCTTTGGAGGTCCCTTCCGGCCTGGGCAATTCTATGATTCTATGATTCTATAAGCCTAACATTTCTCTAAAGAGAGAAGATATTGTGCAGGGGTGAAACATTGGTTTGAAGTGGCTTCTTTGGCTTTGGCTACCCAGCAGCATATGTATGTCATGAAGGAAAACAAGCCAGTCCACATCCATAGTTTGCTTTTGCCTTCCACTGTCCCCCGCATCCCACCCTCCAGACCTCAGGACATAATGTCCTGTCGGTTCCATCACTGTTTAACTTAATACTCCAGCCAGGACAGTTGATAGAAGGCACAAACCAACATCCACCTTCTATTCTCTATTGGTCCTTCATAGAGAAATCCTTCCATCCTTCTCTTTGAAACCAGATGAACAGAAGGGAATAAAAATTTTCTTTCTCATATTGTTTTTCAGCTTCCTTCCTATATAAGTGGCTGATTACCTGAAGCCTCCACAGATGGGCTGTTTCCCAAAGCATGATACTACAACGAGCAGTATTTCAAGGAACATGTCAAATTGTCCAGAGTTTTAAACATATCAGAATTATAAACCTCACTGTAAGGGAAGAACCTGTCACAACATCTTGCTGGTGTAAATATGTCAGATTGCATTTGGACAGACCCTGCTATGACACTGTGTAGATGCGTATTCCATGTTTCACTGAGAGTGGATGTCATCAACTGTGCTGCTGCTCAAGGTGAGTGTGTCAGGAGAGGATGATGTACAACTTTTCACTGAGTCTCACTGGAGGAATGAGCAAAACTGGAGAGAATGGAAGGGGGAGGGAAGTTAGCTGATAAGAGTCTGTGACAAAGCACCTCTTAAACAAAACAGCAGTGGGTGCCGTCAGGCATGGGGAATGGTCCTATCCGGTTACAATCTTGGGTTATGAGACTCCACTAAACACAAAAGCAAATGAGGCAAGATGGCGCTGAAAGCAGAAATATAAAAGGATTGCCATAGGAATGGCAGAATCTGTTAGTAGAGACCTGCTTAAGTGATAGAATCATAGAATGATACAATGGTTGGAATTGGAAGGGACCTTGAAGATCATCTAGTTCCAACCCCCCTGCCATGGGCAGGGACACCTCCCACCAGACCAGGTTGCTCCAAGCCCCATCCAGCCTGGCCTTGAACCCCTCCAAGGATGGGGCATCCACAACTTCCCTGGGCAACCTGTTCCAGTGCCTCACCACCCTCACAGGAAATAATTTCTTTCTGGTATCTTATCTAAGTCTCCCCTCTTCCAATCTGAATTGTTACCCCTTGTCCTGATGCTGACCCTTGATCGTGCGATAACTGTTTATTTTGAGAGGCTAGATACACCTGGGCTTGGTTGCTGATGGTACCACTTGCCTAATGGACAGCAGTTATTTAATGCTGCTGGTAAGTCATGGTCTGCCCTGGCCATGGGGATTGCTCTGCTGGTCCCACAGGGGAGTGTGCTCTGGCATAAAACAGAGCCAAATTACCAAGAAAGTGCTACACATCACTTTCAGACAAGTAAAACCTCTTCCCTGGATGCCAGGCATGGGGAGGAAAGAAATACCATGGAAGGAATCTTCTTGGTATGGACTTTCTCTTGTGTTGTATCATCCCAGAGCAGTGTTCATTGTTAAAATAACATGACAGATACAGCATTTGGAAACAATAGATTTAAAGCATAAATCTCTAAAGATAGACCAACTGTAGGAGAAACACATCACCAAGAAAATATATATCGAAGTAGTTTCATGTTGTAGTAGGCATTAGTTTCATGCACGTACCTTTGAGTTGAGGGTGTTGATTTGGGACAGCCCATGGCAAATGAACCTGCTCCTAAATTGAAACACTCACCTTGGCAAATGAACCCGCTCCTAAATTGAAACACTCACCTTCCTTCCCTGCCTTCAAAACAAAATAACAGTGAAAAGTTTCACAAAAATCGGTATGTCTGCATGTGAATACAGGGAATGGTACCCATTACTCATGGGTTGTTTTGTTTTTTTCTCTTTGGGAAAAAAACAAATTATTTTGAAATAAATAAAATAATAATTTAAAATGTAAATATACCTGCAGGAAAAAAAAATATAAGTTCTCAGTCAGCCTGTGCAATTTTCTCTCAGGTAGACAGGGAGTTCACAAGGTCAGGCTGTGTGTGTTTTTGCTCCTCAGTGTACATTGACCCTGCAGCACATCTCACCTAGAGGAGCCAGAGGTCTTACAGTTAAGAGCCTTCAAGTTCTGTGAAAACAGAGAATCAGGTAGAGAACAAGGGAGAGATGTGACTCAAATGAAGGTTTCACCTACGAGAAGCAATACAAAGGAGAGACCATGCACAAGAGACATCACCACAAGATCTAGATTTCGCCTCTCAAGTGATAAAAAGCCACTTTACTGCTAAATTTAAAACCATAGGAAACTGGTATTTTTGCATTCTAATATTAACATACTGAACTTTGATTATTTTTATTTTGACACTCTTCTGTGTTTTAACTCAGACCAGTTTCAATTTATTTATACATCACTGTGCTGGAATAGATTGAGATCCATATCCATGCAAAGCTTTCTCAGTCTTTTTATGCTTTAATTATGGGACTTTTTATTACTCAGTGAAGAGTTGCTTTCAGTTGAGGTTACTGTCTGTTTGTATGCTTTTAATTAAATCTTGGATAACACCAATTTTTTTAGAAACCACTAGGAAGAATATTGAGGGAGAAAAATAAGAAATAATATTCAACAGTGAAAACAAGAAATATGGTCAGAGAGATTTGTGGACAAACTGAAGGATATTGACTGCCCTCTGTTAAATATTTAAACTGCTTCAAATTAATTGTAGATGCCTTAGACACAACTGATGGTGGGAGGAAAATGGTTATTCCTCACATTAAGAAACTACAGGGGAGCACTGCAAGGTAAAAATGACAAAAAGAATCATTACAGGCTTGGTATTTAAAGATTTTCTGTGAAACAAAATTTTTAGAAAGATTCACTCTAAACTTAACATAAACCAAAATAAAACTATTCAAAAAATTAGTTCAAAATAAAACTGAACCATTTTGTTCTAATATGTCAAACCAGGTGCTTTCAATTTGTTGGAATTCTCTTCTATTTTTCTCCCTGAGAAGACAAAAAGTGGCTTACTACAAGAAGTAGTTTTATTTTAGTATAATTTCAGACCTGACATTTTTGTTTATGAATTCCCCACAAAATCAACACCTTTGGCAAAGTTTTTCCAACCAGCTGTAGTGCAGAATAGAATATTACCTTGGCAAACATAACTGAAGCTTGCTTAAGTGTGGTACAGTAAATGGTAGTCTCCAATTTCCACGACATCTCTATTTTCTAGGTATTTATTACCATTCATTGCTTCTGATTTCTCACTAGAATTCCAGTTCTGCTGCCTTGAGTAAGATTAATCCAACAAAAACCATTATCTTCTATGATAAATTACTGGTTGGTTCAATCCTATGTATGATTGCATACCTTATCTTACTATACAGACAAAAGTGTAACATTTGCGTTTTTACCAAAAATCTATTCCTAATAAGGCTTTTTAAGTCATTAGTCACACCAACTTCCAGAGTAGCACTGAACTAATTGTTAAATATTTTAGCTATTAGCTTCAGCAGCCAATGTCTAGAGAAATACCTTTAAGATTAATTTTATCTCTCTCTTAATCATTTAGTTCTTTACCCATTCTCTTTTCCATGTAATTATTCCTAGAACTCTTAGCTACATTAAAAAAGGAAAAGAAATAATTCTATGAGAATGTAAAAAGCTGTTTCT
>NW_015091470.1:8956-9426 GCF_001431845.1 Calidris pugnax | reverse complement strand
CGTGCCCCACAGGGACCCCTGCCCCCAAGGTGTCCCCCAAAGGTGCCCCTGTGCCCCACAAGTGCCCCCGTGTCCCACAGGGACCCCTATCCCCAAGGTGTCCCCCCATGCCCCACGGTGACCCCCAGCAGCCCCACAGCTGCCCCCCAACCTGGAACTCCTGGACGAAGATGAAGATGTTGTCGGCGCCCACGGCCAGGACGAGGAAGGGCACGACCTCGAGGATGATGAGGGAGGAAGGCAGCCCCAGCAGCGCCAGCAGCCCCATGGCCGCCAGCACCGCCCCCAGCACCACCGCGATGCCCCCCACCCACAGACACCACCCCACACACACCAACCCACAGCCTCCCAACGGTGGGCATGGAGGAGAGGGCACCTGTGGGTATGGGTCAGTGACCCACGGCAACCCACGGTGACCCTCAGACACCCCACAGCCATCCGTGTGCCCCCCATATCTCCCCATGCCCCGC
>NW_015091470.1:0-4292 GCF_001431845.1 Calidris pugnax | reverse complement strand
GGGACCCCCACTGCCCCCAAAGGTGCCCCCCATGCCCCATGGGGACCCACAGGTTCCCCCGTGCCCCACAGGGACCTCTGTCCCAAGGTGTCCCCATGCCCACGTGCCCCACAGGTGCCCCCGTGCCCCATAGGGACCCCCATAACCTGCATGTGCCCCCATACCCCACAGGGACCCCTGTCCCAAGATGTCCCCGTGCCCACTGCCCCACGGGGACCCCCACACCCACAGGTGCCCCCCATGCCCCATGGGAACCCCTGACCCCAAGGTGTCCCCAAAAGCATGCCCCACGGTGACCCCCAGCAGCCCCACAGCTGCCCCCCAACCTGGAACTCCTGGACGAAGATGAAGATGTTGTCGGCGCCCACGGCCAGGACGAGGAAGGGCACGACCTCGAGGATGATGAGGGAGGAAGGCAGCCCCAGCAGCGCCAGCAGCCCCATGGCCGCCAGCACCGCCCCCAGCACCACCGCGATGCCCCCCAGCGCCAGCGTCACCTTCGACTCCACCTGCGGGGGTTGGGGGGACACCCCAAAAGATCAGGGGGGCACCCATGGGTGCTGCCACCTCCCTGTGCCTTCTCCTTGAGGTGGCACCAAGTCATGTCCTCACCCAATGCCACCACGATGCTCCCCATGATGCCCCCCAATGGCACCTTCTACCCCATCATGATGGGGAAGGGGACCCCCACCCTCTCAGCACCCAATTTGGGGGCACCCATGGGTGCTGCCACCTCCCCATGAGCTTCTTCTTGAGGTGGCACCAGGTCATGTCCTCACCCAACGCCACCACGATGCCCATCGTGATGTCCCCCAATGGCACCTTCAACCCCACCATGATGGGGAAGGGGACCCCCACCCTCTCAGCACCCACCAGGGGGGCACCCATGGGTGCTGTCATCACCCTGTGCCTTCTCCTTGAGGTGGCACCAGGTCATGTCCTCACCCAACGCCACCACGATGCCCATCATGATGCCCCCAATGTCACCTTCAACCCCACCTGCAATGGGGGCGACACCCCACTGGTGATGAGAGGGACCCCCCACCCTCTCAGCACCCAATTTGGGGGCACCCATGGGTGCTGTCATCACCCTGTGCCTTCTCCTTGAGGTGGCACCAGGTCATGTCCTCACCCAACGCCACCACGATGCCCATCATGATGCCCCCAATGTCACCTTCAACCCCACCTGCAATGGGGGCGACACCCCACTGGTGATGAGAGGGACCCCCCACCCTCTCAGCACCCAATTTGGGGGCACCAATGGGTGCTACACCCACAGGAGACCTACCAGGAGGTGACACCAGTCCATGTCCTCCTTTGGGGCCACCATGAAACCCCCAAATGTCACCTTCTCCCCCACCATGGTGCCCCCCAATGTCACCTTCTCCCCCACTTACGATGGGGAAGGTGACCCCCCCACCCTCTCAGCACCCACTGGGGAGGCACCCATGGGTGCTGCCCCCCTGTTCCACCTGGGGGACACACCAGGAGGTGACACCAGTCCATGTCCTCCCTTGGGGCGACACCAGTCCATGTCCTCGCTTGGGGCCACCATGAAACCCCCAAATATTACCTTCTACCCCACCATGATGCCCCCCAATGTCACCTTCTCCCCAACCTATGATGGGGAGGGGGACCACCCACCCTCTCAACACCCAACATGATGGCACCCATGGGTGCTACCCACCCTGGGACCCACCAGGAGGTGACACCAGTCCATGTCTTCCCTTGGGGCCACCATGATGCCCCTCAATGTCATCTTCTCCCCAACCTCCAATGGGGAAGGTGACCCCCCACCCTCTCAGCACCCAAAGGGAGGGCACCCATGGGCGCTGCCCCCCTTCTGCTCCCCCCGGGACATACCAGGAGATGATGCCAGTCCATGTCCTCCTTTGGGGCCACCATGATGCCCCCCAATGTCACCTTCTCCCCAACTTCCGACGGGGAAGGTGACCCCCCACCCTCTCAACACCCAACGTGGTGGCACCCATGGGTGCTACCCCCCCCAGGAGACCTACCAGGAGGCGACACCAGTCCATGTCCTCCCTTGGGGCCACCATGAAACCCCCAAATATTACCTTCTACCCCACCATGATGCCCCCCAATGTCACCTTCTCCCCAACCTATGATGGGGAGGGGGACCACCCACCCTCTCAACACCCAACATGATGGCACCCATGGGTGCTACCCACCCTGGGACCCACCAGGAGGTGACACCAGTCCATGTCTTCCCTTGGGGCCACCATGATGCCCCTCAATGTCATCTTCTCCCCAACCTCCAATGGGGAAGGTGACCCCCCACCCTCTCAACACCCAACGTGGTGGCACCCATGGGTGCTGCCCCCCCAGGGACATACCAGGAGATGGTGTCAGTCCATGTCCTCACCCTGGGTCACCACAATACCCCCTGTGATGTCCCCAATGTCACCTTCTCCCCAACCTATGATGGAGGGGGACCCCCCCACCCTCTCAGCACCCAACGTGGGGGCACCCATGGGTGCTGCCCCCCTGTTCCACCTGGGGAACCCACCAGGAGGCGACACCAGTCCATGTCCTCCCTTGGGGCCACCATGATGCCTCCCAATGTCACCTTCTTCCCAACCTCCGACGGGGAAGGTGACGCCCCACCCAACGTGGTGGCACCCATGGGTGCTACCACCCCTCAGGAGACCTACCAGGAGCCAACACCAGTCCATGTCCTCCCTTGGGGCCACCAT
Organism: Calidris pugnax; assembly: GCF_001431845.1. NCBI lineage: Eukaryota > Metazoa > Chordata > Aves > Charadriiformes > Scolopacidae > Calidris > Calidris pugnax. The sequence continues at coordinate 1,575 of NW_015091470.1, read as the reverse complement.
GATGCCCCCCAATATTACCTTCTCCTCCACCATGATGCCCCCCAGTGTCACCTTCTCCCCAACCTCCGATGGGGAAGGGGACCCCCCACCCTCTCAGCACCCAAAGAGGGGGCACCCATGGGTGCTGCCCCCCTTAGATACCACCCCATGGGCACCACCCCATAGATACCACCCCAACCCATCACCCCATAGATACCACCAAAACCCTCCAACCCACCACCCCATGGCCACCAGCCCATGAATGGACATCACTCTGACCCCTCAACTCACCATCCCATGGCCACCACCCCATAGATACCACCCCATGGGCACCACCCCATAGATACCACCCCAACCCACCACCCCAGAGATGCCACCAAAACCCTCCAACCCACCACCCCATGGCCACCAGCCCATGGATTGGCATCACCAAGACCCCTCCAACACACCACATCTATGGGGTGGTATCTATGGGGTGGTATCTATGGGGTGGTGGGCATGGGATGCCCATAGATACCACCCCATAGATACCACCCTGGCCCTCCAACCCACCACCCTATGGCCACCAGCCCATGGATGGGCATCACCAACACCCCTCCAACCCACCACATCTATGGGGTGGTATCTATGGGGTGGTGGGCATGGGATGCCCATAGATACCACCCCAACCCAACCCACCACCCCATGGACTCCATCCCATGCCCACCACCCCATAGATACCACCAAAACCCTCCAACCTGCCACCCCATGGACACCAGCCCATGGATGGGCATCACCAAGAGCCCTCCAACCCACCACATCTATGGGGTGGTATCTATGGGGTGGTGGGCATGGGATGCCCATAGATACCACCCCAACCCACCACTCCATGGACTCCATCCGATGCCCACCACCCCATAGACACCACCCCATAGATACCACCAAAACTCTCCAACTCACCACCCCATGGACACCAGCCCATGGCCACCACCCCATAGAGACCACCCCATAGATACCACCAAAACCCTCCAACCCACCACATCTATGGGGTGGTATCTATGGGGTGGTGTCTATGGGGTGGTGGGCATGGGATGCCCATAGATACCACCCCAACCCACCACTCCATGGACTCCATCCCATGCCCATCACCCCATAGATACCACCAAAACCCTCCAACCCACCACATCTATGGGGTGGTATCTATGGGGTGGTGTCTATGGGGTGGTGGGCATGGGATGCCCATAGATACCACCCCAACCCACCACTCCATGGACTCCATCCCATGCCCATCACCCCATAGATACCACCAAAACCCTCCAACCCACCACATCTATGGGGTGGTATCTATGGGGTGGTGTCTATGGGGTGGTGGGCATGGGATGCCCATAGATACCACCCTGACCGCCCAACCCACCACCCCATGGACTCCATCCCATGCCCATCACCCCATAGATACCACCAAAACCCTCCAACCCACCACCCCATGGCCACCATCCCATGGGCATCACCCTCACCCCCCAACACACCACCCCATGGGCACCCACCCCATAGATACCACCCCGACCCACCACCCCAAGGACTCCATCCAATGCCCATCACCCCATAGATACCACCAAA
>NW_015091469.1:72443-78106 GCF_001431845.1 Calidris pugnax | reverse complement strand
AAATGAAGAAGTTCTTCCCAATATTTCTTCTCAATCTCTCCTTTTTCATCTTAAAACCCTCCCTTCTTCTCAATCTCTCCTTTTTCATCTTAAAACCCTCCCTCCTCGTCCCATCACTCCCCTCCCTCATCAAGAGTCCATCCCCAGCTTTCCTGGAGCCCCTTGAGGGACTGGAAGGGGCTCCAAGGTCTCCCCGGAGCCTTCTCTTCTCCAGGCTGAACCCCTCCAACTCTCTCAGCGCCCCCTCCCAGCCCAAAACTGAGGCAGGAGATCACGGATTCATGGACAGTTTGGGTGGGAAGGGACCCTCAAAGGCCACCTCAACCACCCAGCAGCCAGGCTCAGGAGAACCAGAACCAGGCTGTGAAGGAGCCAAAGGAGAACCACACACCATTTTTCTTCTCCCCATCATGGATATGAGGAACTGGGGAACAGGAACAACTTCTTTTTCTTGGACAACCCCCCGTTTCTCCATCCATCCCTTCCCCATCCCATCTCCATCCATGTTCAACCACAGTTTAGGTAGGAAGGGACCTCTGAAGGCCATCTAGTCCAACCTCCGTGCCATGAGGAGGAACATCTTAGCAACCTGGTCCGGTGGGGAGGTGTCCCCGTGCCAGGGGGGTTGGGAAAAGATGATCTTTAAGGTCCCTTCCAACCCCAACCATTCCATAATTCTATGATCTCCATCTAGACCAGGTTCTCAAAGCCCCATCCAACCTGAACCAGAACGTTCTCATGGATGGTGGGTCATCTCCCACCTCTTTTTGGGCAACCTGGGCCAGCGTCCCACCCCCCCCCAACTCAGGGTACCAAAACCTCCTCGGGGATGCCCACCCAACATGCGGAGGCGGCCGATCTTGTCCATGAGGAGGGCGGAGACGATGTTGCCGGGGAGGACGGCCAAGGTGCCCAAGAAGCTGACGAAGTAGATCATGTAGGCGTTGTTGTCGTCGCTGAAGTCCAGCTGGCAGCCCTCCTTGTTGTGCAGGAAGGTGCTGTTCACCACCCGGCTGTTGATGAACTTGTACTCAAAGAGATCTGTTGGGATGGAGAAGGGGGCTCATCGAGGTCACCTCCCCACCTCATGGCCATACCCTTCACTCCCACCACCCTGAGGCCCCATCCTGACCTGTGTTGTAGAAGACGGTGGAGATGAAGGTGCAGTTCTTGAAGAAGGTGTTGCTGGAGGTGATGTCCTCGAAGTAACAGTCCTCGAAGAGCGAGTCCTCGAACGTCACCGACTTCATCTTCAGGCCGATGAACCTGGTTGGATTTGGGGGGAAGGAGGAAGAGCTTGGCTCCTCACCTCCACTCATGCAACGAGCGGGCCCGGCCTCAGCTCAACCCCCACCTCCCACCCAACGTCAACGTCAACGTCAACGTCAACCTCAACGACGTCAACCTCAACCTCAACAACGTCAACGTCAACCTCAACGACGTCAACCTCAACCTCAACAACGTCAACCTCAATGCCAACCTCAACGCCAACCTCAACCTCAACGTCAACCCCAACCTCAACGTCAACCTCAACAACCTCAACGCCAACCTCAACCTCAACGTCAACCCCAACCTCAACGTCAACCTCGTCAACGTCAACCTCGTCAACGTCAACCTCGTCAACGTCAACGTCAACCTCGTCAACCTCAACGTCAACCTCGTCAACCTCAACGTCAACCTCAACCAAGGACGTACTTGTCGTTGAAGTACTCTCCGCCCTGGTGGATCTGGTTCTCCAGGGTGAAGTTGAAGGTGAAGTGTCGGACCTTCTCACGGGTGAAGAGCTTGGTGCGGGAGGCGTATTCGATGTTCTGCAGGTGCTTGATCATGTCCGGGAACCAGACCGTCAGCCCGTAGTAACTGCGGGGACAGGGGGGGCTCAGCCCGGGCACCCCCACCTCCCCACCCTCCCAGTCCCCTCCTTCCCAGTTCCACCAGTCCCATCCCAGTCCCATCCAGTGCCACCAGTCCCATCCCAGTTCCATCCTGGTGCTACCAGTCCCATCCCAGTCCCATCAGTCCCACCACCAGTCCCACCCCAGTGCTACCAGTCCCATCTCAGTGCTTCCCATCCTGCTGCCAGTCCCATCCCAGTGCTACCAGTCCCATCCCAGTCCCGTCAGTCCCACCGCCAGTCCCATCCCAGTGCCACCAGTCCCATCCCAGTCCAATCCTGGTGCCACCAGTCCCATCCCAGTGCTGCCCATCCTACCCCAGTCCCACCCCAGTGCTACCAGTCCCATCCCCGTCCCATCTCAGTGCCACCAGTCCCATCCCAGTGCTGCCCATCCTACACCAGTCCCACCCCAGTGCTACCAGTCCCATCCCAGTGCTTCCCATCCTGCTGCCAGTCCCATCCCAGTGCTACCAGTCCCATCCCAGTCTCATCCCAGTGCTGCCAGTCCCATCCCAGTGCTACCAGTCCCATCTCAGTCTCACCCCAGTCCTGCCCATCCCATCCCAGTCCTGCCCATCCTGCTGCCAATCTCATCCCAGTCCTGCCCGTCCCATCCCAGTCCCATCCTGGTGCCACCACTCCCATCCCAGTGCTGCCCATCCTACCCTAGTCCCACCCCACTGCTCCCAGTCCCATCCCACTCCCCTCCCAGTGCTGCCAGCCCCATCGGGGTGCCGTGGGGTGACAGCCCCCCTGGGGTGTCCGTGTCCCCCCTCCAGGTCCCACCTGAAGGACATGGTGAACCACACGGCCATCATCATCAGCGTCACCCGGCGGTACTCGGGGGCGAAGCACTGCTGGAAGTTGCTCCAGACCTAGAGGGGGGGAGGGATAAGGGGTGGGGGGGACACGGGAGGTGACAAAGGGACACTGTGGGGAGTGGGGGTGTCCGTGTCCCCCCCCCAACCAGGACAGGACCTGGCCTCACCTGCTGGGAGAGGTTGAGGAATCGGACGAGCCAGCGCCGGTACCACGTTCCTGTGTCCGACTGGATCTCGATGAGTTCGTCCTCCCTCTTGATGGTCTTGATGTGGGTCACCTGTGGGGAGGTGGGGTGGGAGGGGACACAAAGTTTGGGGACACCAAGAAGCACCAGCCTCAGCCAAGGGTCCCAGGTGAGACCCGTCCCCACCTCGTGCCTCAGTTTCCCCCCCCTTGGTAAACTGAACCCCTCTCCAGGTGGTGCTTTTCCTGGAGGTGAAGATTTGGAGCCTCCTCCAGGGTGTTGGGTGCCCAAAGGCTCAGCCCCAGGGTGGGGTGGGGGGGACAACTTACCGAGAAGACCCTCTCGGGGTGGCCCTTGGCCCTCATGTTGGTGTCGTGGACCTGCTTCAGCACCATCCAGGCCTCGTCGTGTTTGCCGTTCTGCAAGGAAGAGCCCGGGGTCACCCCAGGACCAGTTCTGTCCCAGTCCCACCACCCACTCAGGGTCCCTGCCTGGGTCCCCCCGTCTCCATCAACTGCTCAGGGTCCCACCACCCACCTGGGGGTCCCTAGTTACGTCCTTCCACCTCCATCACCCATTCAGAGGCCCAACTGAAATCCCACCACCCACTTGGGATCCCTGCCTGGGTCCCACCACCCATCTGGGGGTCCCTAGTTGGGTCCTTCCACCTCCATCACCCACTTGAGGGTCCTTCCCTGGGTCCCTCCATCTCCCTCACCCACTCAAGGTCCCTGCCTATGCCCCACCACCCATCTGGGGGTCCCTAGTAGGGTCCCTCCTTCTCCATCACCTACTCAGAGGTCCCACCACCCACTTGGGTGCCCAGTTCCTCCCATTTCCATCACCCACCTGGGGTCCTTGCTTGGGTTCCTCCATCTCCATCACCCACTCAGGGTCCCCGCCCACACCCCACCACCCATCTGGGGGTCCCTAGCTGGGTCCCTTCTTCTCCATCACCTACTCAAAGGTCCCACCACCCACTTGGGGGTCCCTGCCCAGTTCCCCCCCATCTCCACCACCCACTTGGGGTCCCTCCCTGGGTCCCTCCATCTCCATCACCCATTCAGGGTCCCTGCTGAGGTCCCACCACCCACTTAGAGGTCCCTAGTTGGGTCCCTTCTTCTCCATCACCTACTCAAAGGTCCCACCACCCACTTGGGGGTCCCTGCCCAGTTCCCCCCCATCTCCACCACTCACTTGGGGTCCTTCCCTGGGTTCCTCCATCTCCATCACCCATTCAGGGTCCCTGCTGAGGTCCCACCACCCACTTAGAGGTCCCTAGTTGGGTTCCCCTTGCTCCATCACCCACTCAAGGTCTCTGCTGAGGTCCCACCACCCACCTGGGGGTCCTTGCCTGGGTCCACCCCACCTACCTGGGGTTCCCTGTCCAGTTCCCCCCATCTCCATCACCCACTTGGGGGTCCCTGCCCTGGGTCCCACCATCTCCACCACCAGCTGAGGATCTTGCCCGGCTCCCCACCTTCCCACCACCCACTCGGGGTCCCTGCTTGCACCCCAAGCCCCCCCAGCAGGATACGGCCCTGCGTCCCCCAGGTTCTTCTCACCTCCAGGTAGAAGCGGGGGCTCTCGGGCATGGTGGTGAGCGCCCCGATGGCGAAGACGGAGGGGAAGGCGCAGACCAAGACGAAGACCCTCCAGCTGTGGAACTGGTACGCGGAGCCCATCTGGAAGCTCCAGCCTGGGAGACGGGACCAAGAACAAGACAGGAGATGGTTGATGGGGCTGAGACCACCCCCCTAAAACTCATCGCACGCTCCGACCCCCACACACACCCAAGGAGGCTCTTACCGTAGTGGGGGATGATGGCCCAAGCCATGGCGGAGGCGTAGATGCCCCCGATCATCCAGAACATGCAGAGCCAACTCAGGTGCTCCCCGCGCTTCTCCTGCGCCAGGAACTCCGAGAAGTAGGAGAAGACGATGGGGATGGAGCCTCCGATGCTGCAGAGGGGAGGGGAGGGAAGTGGGGGGGACACACACACGAAGGGCACAACGGGTGTCACCACCCACCCCAACATCCCCACCAAAAAATAGTTGGGGGGGAAGGTTTTGGCACATCAAGGGAGCGAGAGGAGGAGCTCAACCCAACCCAACTCAACATGGGGGTCATAGAATCATAGAATCATTGAGGTTGGAAGAGACCCTTGGGATCATTGAGTCCAACCATCTCCCCCACTCTACAAAGTTCTCCCCCACACCATGTCCCCCAACCCCACATCTAAATGACTCTTGAACACCTCCAGGGATGGGGACTCCACCCCCTCCCTGGGCAGCCTCTTCCAGTCTCTGACCACTCTTTCCATGAAGAATTGTTTCCAAAAGTCCAGCCTAAACCTCCCCTGTTGGAGCTTGAAGCCATTCCCTCTCCTGTCGTTAATTACTTGTGAGAAGAGACCAGCCCCAACCTCTCTCCAGTGTCCTTTCAAGTAGTTGTAGAGAGTGATGAGGTCTCCCCTCAGCCTCCTCTTCCTCACACTAAACAGCCCCAGCTCCTTCAGCCACTCTTCATATGATTTGTCTTCTAGGCCCTTCACCAGTTTCGTTGCCCTCCTCTGCACTCGCTCCAGCACCTCCAGATCTCTCTTGGATTGAGGTGCCCAAAACTGGACACAACACTCGAGGTGTGGCCTCCCCAGTGCTGAGTCCAGGGGCACAATCCCCTCCCTACTTCTGCTGGTCACACTATTTTTGATACAAGCCAGGATGCCATTGGCTTTCTTGCCCCCCTGGGCACACGCCG
>NW_015091469.1:68148-69546 GCF_001431845.1 Calidris pugnax | reverse complement strand
CCCCCTCTCCCTCTGTCCCTCACCCCCCCATATCTCATGTCCCCCCACATCCCCCATCTCCCAGTGGCCCTCCATGTCCCTCTGTCCCTCACGCTCCCCCATCTCATGTCCCTCCATATCCCTCTACCTGCTCCCGTTCCCCCCATCTCTCCACACCCCCAATCTCCCACTGCCCCCCCCTTTTTGAGGTCCCCCCATCCCCCTCCTCACCCAGCATGCCCTTGTTGGAGTCGGAGAGGCACATGTCCTTCTCGGCGCTGGGCAGGACGAAGCCCACCACGAAGACCTCCACGCCGTCGGCCATGAGGGCCAGTCCCAGGACGAAGTAGAGGGTCCACTGGAAGCGGCCGTGGCCGCACTCCTGCAGGATGAGCTCGTACTGCTGCGCCAGCTCCTCCTTGTCCTTCCTCCTCTGGCCCTCACCATCGTCGAAGGCCCCCACGGTCGCTTCGCCCCCCAACCTCTCCCCACTTTTCATCGAGTCGTGCCGGGGGATGCCTTGATATTCACCCTCGTAGATCTCGTCCTCCTCGTCGTGCCCTTCGGTGGCGTCGCTGGAAGCCCCTTCCTCTTCGTTGGCTCCTTCTCCTCCCCGGTAGTAGCCGTCCTGGGGCGGGTAGTCTTCATCGTCCTCCTCTTCCTCGAAGCGGGAGTAGGAGCGCTTGGTGTACTCGTCCTGCATGCGGTCCATGCCCTTGCTCACCTTCTTGGCCGCGTGTTTCTTCACCTCCTTGGCGATGTCCTTGGCTCCTCGGATGAAGGCCGTCCGGTCTCGGAAGCTCTCGTCCATGATGGCGGTGGGGACGGTGCCCCGACGGGACCCCCGGGATGGAAAAAAAGGGGGGGCCGGGGGGGCGTTGTTGGGGGTCTCTTCTTCCTCCTCTTCCTCCTCTTCTACGAGGTCCTCACGCCCGGGGACAGCGGTGGGATGTGGGGAGAAGGACGACGGCGCTACCCATCCGCCTGGCGCCGGCTGGGAGGGGACGCGGGGGGGACCCCCCGGACCTGAGGAGCCCAGACATAAGGAAGAGGGGGGTGGGTTGGCTCCCTTCTGAGCCCCCCCCCCAGATTCCACCCTTTTGGGTGGAAACGGGGAAGATTTGGAGCATCCCAGCCCCACGGGGAGGTGGTGGGGGGGTCACAAGGAAGACCAGGCACCCCATGGAGATGGGGACACAAGGTCTCTGGCTGCCTCCCCCCCGTGCTCGGGTGGGGGGTCTCTGGCTGCCCCCCCCATCAGGATTTAAAGCACCCCTTGACCTCAGGGTGGGATGCAAGGTGGATTCTCCAGTGTCTAATAACAGGGTTGAGCACAAGCCGTGGTGTGGCTTCGCCTCCCCCTTTCCCCCCCCCTCTTCCAGCCCAAATCCACCCGAAATTCCCAAATTAATCGATTTG
>NW_015091469.1:66503-68114 GCF_001431845.1 Calidris pugnax | reverse complement strand
TTGGGGGGGGGGGAGGGAGGGGGGAAAGAAGGGAGCGCAGGGCACAGGGGTGGGATAGGGGGACAGATCCCCAGGGAAAAACAGGAGGAGTTGAAAGACGAGGGGGTCGCCCCCCACCCCCCCACCCAGGGACCCCGCTGTCCCTTGGGGATGCGATTTTCTTTGTGTCTTTTGCTTGTTAAACAGTTACTCTTTTTAAAAGAAAAAAAGTGCCTAGGCAGTGTTTTCAGCTTGGACTTTAAAGTCTAGAACCTTGTATGTGTATGTCTTAGTTACCAGATTTTTCTTATTTAGATAAAAATTCACAAAGGTAATCAATTAGAATAACAGCCTGTACCAACCTTCAAGAGACCTTTTGCATTTTATAAAGTACTGTAGCCTTATTATTGTTATGATGACAAAGTCATCCACCAGGAGAAATTAATATTGCGGTTAGAACACTTCAGGGGCCATTCTATCCTGCTTTGCGCGTGTGTGTGACGACCCCATTAATACTAACAGAAATTACGTGCACTTGAAGAGTGGTTTTGGTGGCATAGATAAAAAGTTTCTTCCTTACGGTCATTTATACAAAATGATAGTCAATGAAATTTTGCCAGAAAAATCACTACAGGCTACACTTAACTTGGAAGCTCAAGCCTGGCAAATGCAACAGCATTTTACCAGCTCAGGATGGACCCTGGAAGTGAATATGTCTCACTGGTCCTTTGCAGTGTGATGACTTCTGAAAGGTGCAGATGTGAGGGAGGCCGAGTGGAAAGTCAACTCTGGCTTAATTCTTCTTGCCCATGCCATACACGGAAGAAAGAACATTGAGTATGCAGTCTTTGTACGCCTTTCTGCGACTGAAGTTCTGAGATTTATAAATCCCTTCTAGCTGGTGTAAGTTTTTCGTTTTGGAAGGTATCTAAGGGCAGGGTCAGATCACAAGTGATTAAGCAGCGCATACTAACAAGATCCTGATCTTTAGCTGAAATGCAGGTACTCCTCTCCGGCCCCTGCCCTGGGGATGTCCCTAGATACTGGCCGGGACACACGGCCCTTGCTCCCAGCGGGAGCTTTAACAAAGCATTGGGGAAAGCTGGGGATTTAAACCTAAAAATAAACCAGCCCTCGGGCCCGGGGAGGGAAGAGGAGGAAGGGGAGGAAGAGGAGGAAGCCCTGCCTTGCCCACCTGAGCTCCCAGCGAGCCCCAATGGAACTGAGGAAGAGGAAGAGGAGGAGGAGGAGGAGGAAGAGGAGAAGGAAAAGGAGGAGGAAGAAGCACTGTCTTGCCCACCTGAGCTCCCCGTGAGCCCACAATGGAGCCGAGGAGGAAGAGGAGGAGGAAGAAGACCTGCCTTGCCCACCTGAGCTCCCAACGAGCTCACAATGGAGCCGAGGAGGAAGAGGAGGAAGAGGAGGAAGAGGAGGAAGAGGAGGAAGAGGAGGAAGAGGAGGAAGAGGAGGAAGAGGAGGAAGAGGAGGAAGAGGAGGAAGAGGAGGAAGAGGAGGAAGAGGAGGAAAGCACCCTCGAGGCCCACACGAGCAGGACCGAGCACCTGGACCATCACCAGCAGGAATTCAGCCCAAACTGGGCAAACTGGGACCCCCCCCCCAACCAGTGGAAAA
>NW_015091469.1:51398-63110 GCF_001431845.1 Calidris pugnax | reverse complement strand
TTGGCTGGAGCTACGGTGGGTTTTTGGTGCTCCAAAAACCTTCCCTCATCCACTCTCCCGCTGGACGCCCCGCGGCGGGTTCAAGCACCCCTTGGGTGTCCCCAAAATGAGAGTCCCCTCCAACCCCAAATTGGCTGCTCGTCCTCCAAGGGCAGGTGGAGGAATTGGGCCACCAAGGCCACCCAGCAGGGACCAAGAACTTCATTTTTCTCCACGTTTACCCCAATTCCCGTCTCCAGGAAGGCTTTGGCTGGAGCTACGGTGGGTTTTTGGTGCCCCCAAAACCTTCCCTCACCCACTCTCCCACTGGACACCCCGCGTCGGGTTCAAGCACCCCTTGGGTGTCCCCAAAATGAGAGTCCCCTCCAACCCCAAATTGGCTGCTCGTCCTCCAAGGGCAGGTGGAGGAATTGGGCCACCAGGGCCACCCAGCAGGGACCAAGAACTTCATTTTTCTCCACGTTTACCCCAATTCCCATCTCCAGGAAGGCTTTGGCTGGAGCTACGGTGGGTTTTTGGTGCCCCCAAAACCTTCCCTCACCCACTCTCCCGCTGGACGCCCCGCGGCGGGTTCAAGCACCCCTTGGGTGTCCCCAAAATGAGAGTCCCCTCCAACCCCAAATTAACAACGGGGGGATTTAAGCACCCACCTCGTCTACTCCTAATTAAAAGCCAGGGTTTTACCACCTTGAACCACCATCTCCACCTCCCTGGTGCGCAGAGAACGACGACAAACACCAACCCCGGGCTCAGGAAGATGAACACAAACACGAGCTGTGTTTGAAGACGCTCTCACCAGGCACCTCTCCTCCAAAAAACCACCTCCAGCCCAGCTGAGGAGCAACCCGTGGAGCCCCTCACAGCTTCTGGCCTCTTCAACCAGCAAAGATTTCCTGCTCCTTTACACCTGAGCTTGTTTTTTTCCTCCTCCCACTTCATCTCTGCTCCTCAAGGAGCGGCTGTGAAGCCCCTTCTGCTCGTCCTCCAAGGGCAGGTGGAGGAATTGGGCCACCAGGGCCACCCAGCAGGGACCAAGAACTTCATTTTTCTCCACATTTACCCCAATTCCCATCTCCAGGAAGGCTTTGGCTGGAGCTACGGTGGGTTTTGGTGCTCCAAAAACCTTCCCTCATCCACTCTCCCACTGGACGCCCCGCGGCGGGTTCAAGCACCCCTTGGATGTCCCCAAAAGCAGAGTCCCCTCCAACCCCAAATTAACAACGGGGGGATTTAAGCACCCACCTCGTCTACTCCTAATTAAAAGCCAGGGTTTTACCACCTTGAACCACCATCTCCACCTCCCTGGTGCGCAGAGAACGGCGACAAACACCAACCCCGGGCTCAGGAAGATGAACACAAACACGAGGTGTGTTTGAAGACGCTCTCACCAGGCACCTCTCCTCCAAAAAACCACCTCCAGCCCAGCTGAGGAGCAACCCGTGGAGCCTCTCACAGCTTCTGGCCTCTTCAACCAGCAAAGATTTCCTGCTCCTTTCCACCTGAGCTCGTTTTTTTTTCTCCTCCCACTTCATCTCTGCTCCTCGAGGAGCAGCTGTGAAGCCTCTTCTGCTCGTCCTCCAAGGGCAGGTGGAGGAATTGGGCCACCAGGGCCACCCAGGAGGGACCAAGGCCACCCAGCAGGGACCAAAAACTTCATTTTTCTCCACATTTACCCCAATTTCCATCTCCAGGAAGGCTTTGGCTGGAGCTACGGTGGGTTTTGGTGCTCCAAAAACCTTCCTTCATCCACTCTCCCGCTGGACGCCCCACGTCAGGTTCAAGCACCCCTTGGGTGTCCCCAAAATGAGAGTCCCCTCCAACCCCAAATTGGCTGCTCGTCCTCCAAGGGCAGGTGGAGGAATTGGGCCACCAAGGCCACCCAGGAGGGACCAAAAACTTCATTTTTCTCCACATTTACCCCAATTCCTGTCTCCAGGAAGGCCTTGGCTGGAGCTACGGTGGGTTTTTGGTGCCCCAAAAACCTTCCCTCATCCACTCTGGAGTCGGAAACAGAGTCTCAGTGAAATTAAACCCAAAATCTAACAGCACCCAAAGGCCAGGCTGCGACTGAGGAAGAGGATGAGGAGGCTGAAGCACCCTCTGGGGTTTGGGGGGGGAAGAAGGGGGTCGTGTGTCTTGGCCGTGACACGGGGGACACGCTCCTCCACCTCCGAGGGTCACACTTGTCCCACCTCCTGGAAGCCACCAGGGCCACCCAGGAGGGACCAAGGCCACCCAGGAGGGACCAAAAACTTCATTTTTCTCCACATTTACCCTAATTCCCATCTCCAGGAAGGCTTTGGCTGGAGCTACGGTGGGTTTTGGTGCTCCAAAAACCTTCCCTCACCCACTCTCCCACTGGACACCCCGCGTCGGGTTCAAGCACCCCTTGGGTGTCCCCAAAATGAGAGTCTCCTCCAACCCCAAATTGGCTGCTCGTCCTCCAAGGGCAGGTGGAGGAATTGGGCCACCAGGGCCACCCAGCAGGGACCAAGAACTTCATTTTTCTCCACATTTACCCCAATTCCCATCTCCAGGAAGGCTTTGGCTGGAGCTACGGTGGGTTTTGGTGCTCCAAAAACCTTCCCTCATCCACTCTCCCACTGGACGCCCCGCGTCGGGTTCAAGCACCCCTTGGGTGTCCCCAAAATGAGAGTCTCCTCCAACCCCAAATTGGCTGCTCGTCCTCCAAGGGCAGGTGGAGGAATTGGGCCACCAGGGCCACCCAGCAGGGACCAAGAACTTCATTTTTCTCCACATTTACCCCAATTCCCATCTCCAGGAAGGCTTTGGCTGGAGCTACGGTGGGTTTTTGGTGCCCCCAAAACCTTCCCTCACCCACTCTCCCGCTAGACGCCCCGCATCAGGTTCAAGCACCCCTTGGGTGTCCCCAAAATGAGAGTCCCCTCCAACCCCAAATTAACAACGGGGGGATTTAAGCACCCACCTCGTCTACTCCTAATTAAAAGCCAGGGTTTTACCACCTTGAACCACCATCTCCACCTCCCTGGTGCGCAGAGAACGGCGACAAACACCAACCCCGGGCTCAGGAAGATGAACACAAACACGAGATGTGTTTGAAGACACGCTCACCAGGCACCTCTCCTCCAAAAAACCACCTCCAGCCCAGCTGAGGAGCAACCCGTGGAGCCCCTCACAGCTTCTGGCCTCTTCAACCAGCAAAGATTTCCTGCTCCTTTACACCTGAGCTTGTTTTTTTCCTCCTCCCACTTCATCTCTGCTCCTCGAGGAGCAGCTGTGAAGCCTCTTCTGCTCGTCCTCCAAGGGCAGGTGGAGGAATTGGGCCACCAGGGCCACCCAGGAGGGACCAAGGCCACCCAGCAGGGACCAAAAACTTCATTTTTCTCCACATTTACCCCAATTTCCATCTCCAGGAAGGCTTTGGCTGGAGCTACGGTGGGTTTTGGTGCTCCAAAAACCTTCCTTCATCCACTCTCCCGCTGGACGCCCCACGTCAGGTTCAAGCACCCCTTGGGTGTCCCCAAAATGAGAGTCCCCTCCAACCCCAAATTGGCTGCTCGTCCTCCAAGGGCAGGTGGAGGAATTGGGCGACCAGGGCCACCCAGCAGGGACCAAGAACTTCGTTTCTCTCCACATTTACCCCAATTCCCGTCTCTGGGAATGCTTTGGCTGGAGCTACGGTGGGTTTTTGGTGCTCCAAAAACCTTCCCTCATCCACTCTCCCGCTGGACGCCCCACATCGGGTTCAAGCACCCCTTGGGTGTCCCCAAAATAAGAGTCCAGCTCGGTCCCTTCCAACCCCAAATTAACAACGGGGGGGATTTAAGCACCTGCCTCGTCTACTCCTAATTAAAAGCCAGGGTTTTACCACCTTGAACCACCATCTCCACCTCCCTGGTGTGTAGAGAACGGCGACAAACACCAACCCCGGGCTCAGGAAGATGAACACAAACACGAGGTGTGTTTGAAGACGCTCTCACCAGGCACCTCTCCTCCAAAAAACCACCTCCAGCCCAGCTGAGGAGCAACCCGTGGAGCCTCTCACAGCTTCTGGCCTCTTCAACCAGCAAAGATTTCCTGCTCCTTTCCACCTGAGCTCGTTTTTTTTTCTCCTCCCACTTCATCTCTGCTCCTCGAGGAGCAGCTGTGAAGCCTTAAAAGCCAGGGTTTTACCACCTTGAACCACCATCTCCACCTCCCTGGTGCGCAGAGAACGGCGACAAACACCAACCCCGGGCTCAGGAAGATGAACACAAACACGAGGTGTGTTTGAAGACGCTCTCACCAGGCACCTCTCCTCCAAAAAACCACCTCCAGCCCAGCTGAGGAGCAACCCGTGGAGCCTCTCACAGCTTCTGGCCTCTTCAACCAGCAAAGATTTCCTGCTCCTTTCCACCTGAGCTCGTTTTTTTTTCTCCTCCCACTTCATCTCTGCTCCTCGAGGAGCAGCTGTGAAGCCTCTTCTGCTCGTCCTCCAAGGGCAGGTGGAGGAATTGGGCCACCAGGGCCACCCAGGAGGGACCAAGGCCACCCAGCAGGGACCAAAAACTTCATTTTTCTCCACATTTACCCCAATTTCCATCTCCAGGAAGGCTTTGGCTGGAGCTACGGTGGGTTTTGGTGCTCCAAAAACCTTCCTTCATCCACTCTCCCGCTGGACGCCCCACATCGGGTTCAAGCACCCCTTGGGTGTCCCCAAAATAAGAGTCCAGCTCGGTCCCTTCCAACCCCAAATTAACAACGGGGGGGATTTAAGCACCTGCCTCGTCTACTCCTAATTAAAAGCCAGGGTTTTACCACCTTGAACCACCATCTCCACCTCCCTGGTGCGCAGAGAACGGCGACAAACACCAACCCCGGGCTCAGGAAGATGAACACAAACACGAGGTGTGTTTGAAGACGCTCTCACCAGGCACCTCTCCTCCAAAAAACCACCTCCAGCCCAGCTGAGGAGCAACCCGTGGAGCCCCTCGCAGCTTCTGGCCTCTTAAACCAGCAAAGATTTCCTGCTCCTTTCCACCTGAGCTTGCTTTTTTCTCCTCCTACTTCATCCCTGCTCCTCGAGGAGCGGCTGTGAAGCCCCTTCTGCTCATCCTCCAAGGGCAGGTGGAGGAATTGGGCCACCAAGGCCACCCAGCAGGGACCAAAAACTTCATTTCTCTCCATGTTTACCCCAATTCCTGTCTCCAGGAAGGCTTTGGCTGGAGCTACGGTGGGTTTTTGGTGCTCCAAAAACCTTCCCTCATCCACTCTCCCGCTGGACGCCCCGCGTTGGGTTCAAGCACCCCTTGGGTGTCCCCAAAATGAGAGTCCCCTCCAACCCCAAATTGGCTGCTCGTCCTCCAAGGGCAGGTGGAGGAATTGGGCCACCAAGGCCACCCAGGAGGGACCAAAAACTTCATTTTTCTCCACATTTACCCCAATTCCTGTCTCCAGGAAGGCCTTGGCTGGAGCTACGGTGGGTTTTTGGTGCTCCAAAACCTTCCCTCATCCACTCTCCCGCTGGATGCTCGTTTTTTTCTCCTCCCACTTCATCTCTGCTCCTCGAGGAGCGGCTGTGAAGCCCCTTCTGCTCGTCCTCGTGGAGGAATTGGAGCCAAACCGTGCTGATTTTGCCCCACAGCAGAGGGGAGCCCCCCAAATCTTGCTTCCTATCCCCTCTGGGCGAGAGGATGATTAAATCAGGCTCTTTCCCTAATTTTTCCAGATCAGCTCTGGGTTTGGACAGGACCCAGAAGCACTTTCCTGGGAGGGAGATGGAATTGATGCGATTGTGTCGGGCTCTGGAGGACACAGAGCAGAGACAGCCGAGGCCTCGGGGAGGTTGGGGGGGGTTAATTAAATCACCCAGGACCTTCCAGCACCCCTGGTGCCTCCAGGTCTGCTGGAAAACCCTGCCCAAGTTACATTTCCTCCTCCCATCCTCCTCATCCTCTGCAGAAATCCCCTGAGCATCTGGGGGGTGACGTCAGGCCGAGCCCATCAACGCCCCATCGCAGTGGGGGCACTGGGGGCAGGATCAGGCCCCCTCCCCGACCACTCTGACCCTTTTAGAAGCAGCTCTAGAGGTTTCCAAGCCCCAAATCTCCTCTAACTATCCCCAGGAAAGCTGGGTTTGAGCTGGGATGTCTGTTTGAGGAGCAGCAGGAGAATCTCCACCGAGGGTCACAGCTAAGGACAGCCCAGACCTGACTTTTATTCCGACCTCTGATAAAATATAACTAGAAAAGAGTTAAATTAAAGCACAGAGCTCTTCCCAGCCCGTCTCACAGATTAAAAGCCAGGGTTTTACCACCTTGAACCACAACAATCTCCACCTCCCTGGTGCACAGTGGGGGCACTGGGGGCAGGATCAGGCCCCCTCCCCGACCACTCTGACCCTTTTAGAAGCAGCTCTAGAGGTTTCCAAGCCCCAAATCTCCTCTAACTATCCCCAGGAAAGCTGGGTTTGAGCTGGGATGTCTGTTTGAGGAGCAGCAGGAGAATCTCCACCGAGGGTCACAGCTAAGGACAGCCCAGACCTGACTTTTATTCCGACCTCTGATAAAATATAACTAGAAAAGAGTTAAATTAAAGCACAGAGCTCTTCCCAGCCCGTCTCACAGATCCTTCAGTGCCCACCTGATCCTCTGGATCCTCTGGATCTCACCCAAAACCACCCCCCACCACGACCGAGGCCAAGGAGGGGGAGGAAGCACCACATCATCCTCTCCCTCTGCCCCGCCAGGGCGAAGAGACTGGAGCTAAAGGTCAGGTTTAGCCCTAGGATGTTAAAACAGACCAGAAATAAACCAGCAAAGGGTAAAAATCAAGGCTGGAAGCAGGGCAGAGCACCCAGGAGGAGCCATAATACCCAAAAAAGCTGTTTTTGGCTAGAAACCCCCCCCCCATTTGTATCCCTTGAGCCCCAAAACAGCCCCAGGCGGCCAAATTATCTGGAAGCACTTGGATTTTTGTGGCTGGATTTAAAGCCCTACCTCCAATTGCAGGCTCTTCCCCCTTCCTGCACGGATCTCTCCCAAAATCCAGCCCCCCCCCTCCCTCCTCACACCTTCCTGGCTGCTGGGGGAGGCGTGAATCTGTAAAATCCAGACTGGGATTTTACACATCCCCAATTATCCGGCCCCGAGACGCTGAATTCGTTAAGGAGAGGAGGGACAGGGCAGGTGACTCAGCCCTGGGGAGACAAAACCAGATCCCTCTCCACCTCCTCTCTTCCCAATCCCAAATTTTATTGCCCTCCCAGTTACCCACATCCCCAGAATCATGGTTAGAATGGTTTCCTGTGGCTGGGAGCAACAGGAAAATGAGATCTAATTTCTAAAAAAGCCCCAAAAAGCAGGAGAGGGAGCAGAAAGAGTGACTTTTCCTATCAAATTCCTCCTCCAAACGTCCTGCTCACTGCCTTGTGCCCTCTGGGACAAGGAGGAGATGGGTTTTAAGGCTTGATGGCCAGAACAATCCTCACCATCAGCACAGACTGGGGGGTGAGGGGTTAGAAAGCAGCCCTGAGGAAAGGGACTTGGGGGTGCTGGTGGAGGAGAAGCTGGACATGAGCAGGAAGGGGACACTTGCAGCCCAGAAGGTCAATCCCATCCTGGGCTGCATCAAAAGCTGCGTTGCCAGCAGGTCCAGAGAGGGGATTCTGCCACTTTGCTCTGCTCTGGTGAGACCTCACCTGGAGTCTTGTGTGCAGGTCTGGAGCCCTCAATAGAAGAAGGACATGGACCTGATGGAGAGGGTCCAGAGGAGGGCCACGAGGATGATGAGGGGGATGGAGCACCTCTGCTCCGAGGACAGGCTGAGGGAGCTGGGGTTGTTCAGCCTGGAGAAGAGGAGGCTCCGGGGAGACCTAATAGCAGCCTCCCAGTACCTGAGGGGGGGCTACAGGAAGGCTGGGGAGAGCCTGTTTAGAAAGGGCTGCAGTGACAGGACGAGGGGAAATGGCTTTAAGCTGGAGGGGAACAGATTTAGACTGGAGATGAGGAGAGGGTTCTTCACTGTGAGGGTGGTGGAGCACTGGAACAGGTTGCCCAGGGAGGTGGTTGAGGCCCCTTCCCTGGAGATATTCAAGGAGAGGCTCGACGAGGCCCTGGGCAACCTGGTCTAGTTGGGGGTGTCCCTGCTGACTGCGGGGGGGTGGGACTAGATGGGACCTTTGGAGGTCCCTTCCAGCCTGGGCAACTCTATGATTTTCTTCACCATAGGTGACACGGAGCCCCCCCATCAGGCATCAAGGAACAGCCTGGATAAAGCAAGACCCCGATTCATCGCCCCTAATCCAGCACCTCACCCCGAGATGGACAGGCAGAGGCTGATGGATCCATCACAGGGCAAGCATCAGCATCTCCATCACAAACAGGCAGAGCCTCATCTCGATCTTGGAGGAAGAACCCCCCCTTTTTGGGTTCTTAAAATGTTTTATTCGGGCAAGAACCAGCCCATCAGCATCTCCATCACAAACAGGCAGAGCCTCATCTCGATCTCGGAGGAAGAACCCCCCCTATTTTTGGGTTCTTAAAATGTTTTATTTGGTCCCTTCCAGCCTGGGCAACTCTATGATTTTCTTCACCATAGGTGACACGGAGCCCCCCCATCAGGCATCAAGGAACAGCCTGGATAAAGCAAGACCCCGATTTCTTTACTATGAGGGTGGTGGAGCACTGGGACAGGTTGCCCAGGGAGGTGGTTGAGGCCCCTTCCCTGGAGATATTCAAGGTGAGGCCTAGTGAGGCCTGATGAGGCCCTGGGCAACCTGGTCTAGTTGGGGGTGTCCCTGCTGACTGCGGGGGGGTGGGACTAGATGGCCTTTGGAGGTCCCTTCTGGCCTGGAAAATTCGATGATTCTATGATTTTCTTCGCCGTAGGTGACACGGAGCCCCCCCATGAGGCATCAAGGAACAGCCTGGATAAAGCAAGACCCCGATTCATCGCCCCTAATCCAGCACCTCACCCCAAAATGGACAGGCAGAAGCTGATGGATCCATCACAGGGCAAGAACCAGCCCATCAGCATCTCCATCACAAACAGGCAGAGCCTCATCTCGATCTCGGAGGAAGAACCCCCCCTATTTTTGGGTTCTTAAAATGTTTTATTTGTAGGCGATCGCTGCTTTACATAGAAAAAAAAAACACAAAAAAACAACCACCCCAACCTGGTAAAAGCACCTCGATAAATCTTCGAGGTGGAGATAAAGGGAAGGAGGAGGGGAAAAGGAACCAAAATGAACTCTATAAAAAGAAAAGGGGAGAGGGAAGGAAAAAGGGGGGGGCGGCGACGGGGCTGGACCCCACTGCCCCCCCCGGGTGCTGGTCCGTCAGTCGGAGGGGAAAGGAAGGATTGAGGGGAGAGAGGGAAGGAGCCCCAGCAGGGAGGGGAGTTGGGGGCTTTTTTTAGGGGAGGGGGCCCCTCAAGGGGCCACGGGGTGGCACCCCGGGGGGCCTCTGTGCCGGCCGGGGGGGCAGGGGGACCCTCTGGTATCCATAGGGTGGGGGGCGAGGGGGCCCGTTGTACCCGTGAGGAGGCATCAGCGGAGGGGGGCCACGCATCCCGTGGTGGGGCATGGGGCCTGGGTGACCTGTGGGGACAGAAAATAGGCATTAACAACCCCCCCCCAACGGGGAGGAGCAGAAAGAGGTGGTTTTCCCCCCAAAAAAATCCCACCCTCGGGTGCCAGCTCTACCCAGGGCACCACAGTTTGGGCCAACGCTCTCCTTCCAGCAGCAGATCCTGGAGAAAGAATCTCCCCTGGAGAAAGACCCCCCTGTTTCCTGGAGAAAGACCCCCAGACCCCCCTCTTTCCTGGAGAAAGACCCCCCCCCAGCAGCACCAGGACAGGTCTCAGGACCCCTCCCTGTCACGACAGACGGAGGGAAACACAACCTGGAGGCCATATCATGAGGAAAGCCCCAGGAAACCCTGGCTCAGCAGCTCCTACCTGGAGATCTTGCTCCAAAACACCCCTTTGGTGTCACCTCCTTCCCGTCCCCCCTTAAAACTAGGAAGGAGGGGGGGGGAAAGGGGGGGTGGCAGGGCCCGAAGGGAGGGCTCGACTCGACAGGAGAGCGTTAGGAGGGATAATTAAAAAATCACATACCGCCTCCGGCGGGCACCCACTTACCCATGGGCGACCCGAAATGAGGTCCTCGGGGTGGCATTCCCATGGGTGGGGGTCCAGGATGTGGCATTCCAGGTGGGGGCCGCGGGGGGGGTTGGCCTCCGGAGCCTGGGGGTCCTGGATGATGTTGGCCCATCCCGGGTGGCCCGTGGTGGACTTGCATGGGGGGCATTCCTGGGGGGAATAAGGAGTCAAGGGAGGTTGGCAACGAAAAGAGACACTTTTGTGGAGTTGGAGGTTGGAAGAGACCCTTGGGATCATGGAGTCCAACCATCAACCCTACTCTCCAAAGTCCTCCCCTACACCATGTCCCTCAGCACTGCATCTAAATGGCCCTTAAACACAGCCAGGGATGGGGACTCCACCCCCTCCCTGGGCAGCCTGTTCCAACGCCCGACCACTCTTTGGGTGAAAAATTTAAGTCTGATGAGGAGAGGCTGAGGGAGCTGGGGGTGTTCAGCCTGGAGAAGAGGAGGCTGAGGGGAGACCTGGTGCTGGGAGGGATGGTTTAGTGCTGATGCTCCTTGTTTGTTGTGGGGGTGTCTATTTTTGTCAAAATTAGGTTGACGGTTGGACAAGATGATCTTGAAGGTCCCTTCCAACCTAGAAGATTCTGTAATTCCTTCCTAATGTTCAATCTAAACCTCCCCTGTTGGAGCTTGAAGCCGTTCCCTCTCGTTCTATTGTTAATTACCTGTGAGAAGAGACCAGCACCAACCTCTCTACAGTGTCCTTTCAAGTAGTTGTAGAGAGTGATGAGGTCTCCCCTCAGCCTCCTCTTCCTCAAACTAAACAGTCCCAACTCCCTCAGGATTTGTTTTCCAGCCCCCTCACCAGCTCTATTGCCCTCCTCTGCACTCGCTCCAGCACCTCGAGATGTCTCTTGGATTGAGGTGCCCAAAACTGGACACAACACTCGAGGTGTGGCCTCCCCAGTGCTGAGTCCAGGGGCACAATCACCTCCCTACTTCTGCTGGTCACACTATTTTTGATACAAGCCAGAAATCCCAGCCACGTGGCTAAAAAATCAGGGCTGCAAAGAGAGTTCTGCTACCGAGAGGGAGGGTCAAGAGGAAAAAATGCTAATTTCTCCAAAAACAGGCAAGATGAGCAGGCTGCAGCTTAGATTTAAGCGTGGGGGGGAGAAAGAGATGAGAGTGACCGCGGGTGCAACCCTGGGACAGGGATTTGGGGAGGAATCATCTCCCTTGGAGACTGTGAAAAAGCTCCCTGAACAACCTGGCTTTAAAATTCTGAGCGGGAAGGGCCTGGATCCCTCCGAATCTCCTTTTTGTTCTTATTTTTACCCCTTTAAAAACCCAAACAGATTCTTTTCTCCTGGTCAGAAACCCAGGCTTTCCTTTGCCCTGTGTAATTAGCTTCCTCTTAAAAGCCAGCTCATAATAATCGGGGACAATCACAGCCATCTGGTCACTCACACACGGTGACACAAAGCCCCCTAATCAGCCCTGCCCAGGGGTTCGTCTTAGAGCAGGCAGGATTAAAGAAAGGGAATAAAAAGAAATAAATAAATGGAATAGCAAAATTAATTTCTGCATTTGAAAGCAGAGCGCAGACGTACGGGCTGCTCATTTCCATCTCCCCCCCCCAAC
>NW_015091469.1:50038-51188 GCF_001431845.1 Calidris pugnax | reverse complement strand
CCGCACCTTCCCCCCGCGCGAGGAAAACCCCGTCTCGACCCGCCTGGCTGCCTCCCAGAAGGAGCAAAACTCAGGAAATCACCACAAAAAGCTCCATAAATCCCGCCGGGACCTGCTCCAGGCTGGGGTTTTATGTTTTGGTTTGTTTTTTTTTTAAAAAAATATATTTTAGAACACCCAGGAGAGAAATCCAGAAAGCAGCGCCCGGCCCCACTGCGGTGACGTACTCCCTCCCCCTGGAAAAATCCCACTTTCAGTCCTTTTTAGGGGATGGCAAGTTTTCTCCCCACTTTTTACAGAATCAGGGAATGGTCTGAGCGGGAAAGGGACCTTCAAGATCATCCCTTTTTCCCCCCCCACTCTGTGAACCCCTCCAGGGATGAGGCAGCCACAGCTTCTCTGGGCACCAGGGTGTCACCACCCCTCAAAGTGAAAAATTGCTTCTAAAAAGAAAAAATCTGATCTAAATTTTACAGAAGAGGAACCTCAGGGAAGAAAAAGGAGGGGAGGGGGACGGGGGGACTTACCCAAGGAAAAGGAGGGGGCAATTTACCCCAAGCCCACCCCCCAGGAGGAGATGATGAGCGGAGTTTTCCGACCCCGATCCCCGTCCGATCCTTACCTGGATGGTGCATCCCGCCCGGAGGGAAGGGGTGGGGATGTGGGGGGTGCCCCCCAGCTGGGGCAGCCCCCGAGGGGGGTCCTGGGGCACCCGCACCGGGTGGCATGGGTGGTGGAGGCATGGCAGGAGGCATCCCGGGAGGCATCGCTCCGGGAGGCGGCACCGGAGGGGGGAAGGATCCTGGGGGAGGGAGTCCTGGCGAGAGAGACAGGGAGAATTTGGTTAAGTATTAAAAAAAATAATGAAAAAATTAAAAGCACACACACACACAAAAAAAAAATCAACCCCCAAAACCCTCCCAGGGAATTGGGAAGGAGGTGGAAGGATAAAGAGCCACTGGAAGTGTAAAAAACCACCAGAAAGAATCACAGAATCCCAGGATCTTCTAGGTTGGAAGGGGCCTTCAAGATCATCTTGTCCAACCGTCAACCTACTGACAAAAATAGACACCCCCACAACAAACAAGGAGCATCATCACTAAACCATCCCTCCCAGCACCACATCAACCCGGCTTTTGAACACCTCCAG
>NW_015091469.1:45516-49571 GCF_001431845.1 Calidris pugnax | reverse complement strand
ATCTCAAGGGAGGGTTGAAGGAGGAGGGAGCCAGACTCTTTTCAGTGGTTCCCAGTGAGAGGACGAGGGGCAACGGGCACAAGTTGGACCAGAAGAGGTTCCACTCAAATATGAGGAGAAACTTCTTCACGGTGAGGGTGGCAGAGCCCTGGAACAGGCTGCCCAGGGAGGGTGTGGAGATTTTCTCCTTCTTTGGAGACTTTCAAGCCCCCCTGGATGCTCCTGAGTAACATGCTCTGACAAGCTCTGGGCAATCCTGCTTCAGCAGGGGAGTTGGACTAGATGATCTCTATGGTCCCTTCCAACTCTAAAAAATTCAGTGAAATTCAGTGAAATTCAGTGAACACCCCCAGGTCCTTTTCTGCCCGGCAGCTCCAGCCCCTCTGCCCCCAGCCTGGGGTAAGAAGCAGGATCTGAACTGCTTCCACACGGGGAATACCTCATGGTCCTACAGCTCGTGGTCCTACAGCTCCATGGGAGGGTTTTCCACCCATTGTCCCACAGAGGACCCTCGTGGCGTGGTGTCACTGCCCTGAGCCACCCAGGAGACAAGGAGCAGCCCCACACGAGGCACTGGCACCGACGTGAGAGCCCCCCGACAACCAAGGGGAGGCAGAGACGGACCCCACCACTGTTTTTCACCCACCTGGAGGGGTGACGCCGGGTCCCAGGGTGGTGACAACGGGAGTGGGGACAGAGGGAGGAGGAGGAGCGTCGGCGAAGAGCTGGTGGGGCCTGTCGGCTTGGGAGAGGGGGTTCTGGGCTGCCAGGAGGCGTTCGGCGGCCGAGCCGTGCCGTTCCCCTTTGGAATCTTTCTTGAAGGCGTAGGAGACGGTGATGGGCCTGTTGCAGAGGTATTGTCCATTCATGGCCTCGATGGCCGCGTCCGAAGCGTCGAAACTGGCAAAGTTGATGAAGGCATAACCCTTGGAATTGCCCGTGTCGGGGTCTCGCATGATTTTGGGCGTCTGGAGGATGACCCCGAAAGCGCTGAAGGTGTCGTACAAAAGCTTCTCGTCGATTTCGGGGTCCAGGTTGCCGATGAAGATGTTGGCCCCCACGTCCAGGTTTTTGTTGTGGGCAGAAGCTTTGTTCACTCGAATGGGTTTCCCGTACAACTTGATCATGTTCATGATCTTGATGGCGTAATCGGCGTCCTCCTCGCTGAGGAACTCCACAAAGCCATAGCCTGCAACAAACACGGAGGCACAGAAGGATTTGGGGTTGGAAGGGACCTCTGGAGATCATCTCCTCCCACCCCCAGCCCCAGCAGGTCCACCCAGAGCAGGTCCCACAGCATCAAATCCAGGTGGGGTTTGAATGTCTCCAGAGAAAAGAAAATACCAACATTAAAGCAGTTGGTCCGTCTAAAATGAGAAAATAAAATAAATAAATAGGTGGAACCAAAGCAACTCGCAGCTTCCTCGCTCCAGGATGAGAAAACACCAAATTAATTTTAGAGGTTTTGGGACAGAATGACATGGAAGGGACATCTGGAGAGCATCTAATGATCTCCTGATCCTGCCAGAGCAGGTCCCACAGGAACGTGTCCAGGTGGGTTTGGGATGTCTCCAGAGAAGGAGACCCCACCACCTCTCTGGGCAGCCTCTGCCAGGGCTCTGCCACCCTCAAAGTCAACAAGTTCCTCCTCAAGTTGAGATGGAACTTCTTATATTCAAGTTTGTGCCCGCTCCCTCTTGTCCTGTCCCTGGGCACCACTGGAAAAAGCCTGGCCCCATCCTCCTGACCCCCACCCTGGAAGGATTTCCAGGCCTTGATCAGATCCCCCCTCAGCCTTCTCTTCTCCAGACTCAAAAGCCCCAAGTCCCTCAGCCTTTCCTCCTAAGAGAGACGTTCTAGTCCCTTCATCATCCTCGTAGCCCTTTGCTTCTCTCCACCAGTTCCCTGTCCTTCTGGAACTGGGGAGCCCACAACTGGTCCCAGTGCTCCAGCTGGGGCCTCCCCAGGGCAGAGCAGAGGGGCAGGATGACCTCCCTTGAGGTTCTCCACGCTCTTCTTGATGCCCCCCAAGATGCCATTGGCCTCCTTGGCCACCAGGGCCTATTGCTGGCTCCTGGGCATCCTGCTGTCCCCCAGGACTCCCAGGTCCACAACTGGTCCCAGTGCTCCAGCTGGGCCCTCCCCAGGGCAGAGCAGAGGGGGAGAAACTTTAGAAGAGGGCACTCCCTTGACCTCCCACAGCTTGTCCAACCCCACTTGATTTAAAACCAGAAGAGCCCAAGGCTCCCCTTTTTGGGGAAGGAAGATGTTATTCCCTGGGGATAATCCATCCCTCTTCTTTCTTCCCACATTAATCCCTCTCTGGTCCCACCTCAAATATTTGCTTCGAGGTGCAGCTTTTGGGAGAGCGAGGGGTGAATCCCTCACCTTGGTGTTGGCCCGGCACCACTGGAAAAAGCCTGGCCCCATCCTCCTGACCCCCACCCTGGAAGGATTTCCAGGCGTTGATCAGATCCCCCCTCAGCCTTCTCTTCTCCAGACTCCAAAGCCCCAAGTCCCTCAGCCTTTCCTCCTAAGAGAGACGTTCTAGTTCCTTCATCATCCTCGTAGCCCTTTGCTCCTCTCCACCAGTTCCCTGTCCTTTTGCAACTGGGGAGGCCACAACTGGTCCCAGCGCTCCAGCTGGGGCCTCCCCAGGGCAGAGCAGAGGGGCAGGATGACCTCCCTTGAGGTTCTCCACGCTCTTCTTGATGCCCCCCAAGATGCCATTGGCCTCCTTGGCCACCAGGGCCTATTGCTGGCTCCTGGGCATCCTGCTGTCCCCCAGGACTCCCAGGTCCACAACTGGTCCCAGTGCTCCAGCTGGGCCCTCCCCAGGGCAGAGCAGAGGGGGAGAAACTTTAGAAGAGGGCACTCCCTTGACCTCCCACAGCTCGTCCAACCCCACTTGATTTAAAACCAGAGAGCCCAAGGCTCCCCTTTTTGGGAAGGAAGATGTTATTCCCTGGGGATAATCCATCCCTCTTCTTTCTCCCCACATTAATCCCTCTCTGGTCCCACCTAAAATATTTGCTTCGAGGTGCAGCTTTTGAGAGAGCAAGGGGTGAATCTCTCACCTTGGTGTTGGCCCGTGACTCGGTCCTTGGGCATGTGGGTGTTGACCACGGGGCCCGCCTGGAGGAAGAGCTCCCAGAGCAGGGGCTCGCTGACCTTCTCATCCAGCCCCCCCACGTACACCGTCGCATCTGGAGCAAGGAATTGAGGGGGGGGGAAAGGAAAAGCCCAGTTAGACCCATGAGCCCCAGGAAGCTGGAAAGTCCCAGCTCTCCAAGAACTTGAGAGCTCAATGCTGAAATCGCTCAAGTCCAAGGCAGAGATTCCCCCTTCAACTTTTCACCAGATCCCCCCTAATTACACCCTCAACCATGATCCCACCCCACATTTTCTCTAGGGAGCCCAGACCCCCCCCTCCAATCCAGCCCTGGGTGCCCAAGAATCCTACTGCCCCACCTTGTGCCCAACGAGGCCCAGACCCCCCAGCTGACTCCCCACACACATTTTGGGGAGCCCCAGTCCTCTCCACAGCCCCCTTAGCCTCCAGCTCACCCTGTGCCCCCCCTACAGAGCACCCCATATCTCCAGGGAGCCCACGCTCCCCCCCCTAACCCCTTAAACATCTCCCCAGAGCCTGGGACCTCCCCACGGAGCTCCACCATGGCCTCAGGGAACCCAGGATCCACCCCTGGAGGTCCCCAGGGAGATCTGGGGCCCCCAAATCCCCACAGATCCCACCCCACCACGTCCCCAGGGAGCCCTGGGCCCCCCAAAGCCTCCTCACCTCCCCAGAGGAGCCCAGGGTCCCCTACAGAGCCCCCCACCTCCCCAGGGAGCCCACACTCCCCCCCTAACCCCTTAAACATCTCCCAAGAGCCTGGGACCTCCCCACGGAGCTCCACCATGGCCTCAGGAACCCAGGATCCACTCACGGAGGTCCTCAGAGAGCCCTGGGCCCCCCAAAGCCTCCTCACCTCCCCAGAAGAACCCAGGGTCCCTTAAGGAGCCCCCCACGTCCCCAGGGAGCCCAGGGTCCAGCC
>NW_015091469.1:42841-44989 GCF_001431845.1 Calidris pugnax | reverse complement strand
GCGGCGGCGGGAGGGAGGGGAAGGCGCGGCCGCCATCTTGAGTGTGGGCGGGCGGGAGAAGGCCGGGGGGGAGCGGACCGGCACCACCGCCCTTCTGTCGCGATATCCCCGGCCCTGACAGGCGGCGACAGCGCCCGGAGAGTCGGGAGCTCTGCCCCGGGGGGAACCCCAATGCCGGGGGGGTCCCTGGTGCCAGGAGATCCCGGAGCTGAGGGATCCCAGTAACTGGGAGATCCCAATGCCAGGAGATCCCAGTACGGAGGGATCCCAGTACGGAGGGATCCCAGTACGGAGGGATCCCAGTACCCGTACAGGGAGATCCCAATGCCAGGAGATGCCAGTATGGAGGAATACCAGTAACTGGGAGATCCCAGTGCCAGGAGATCCCAGTATGAAGGGATCCCAGTTACTGGGAGATCCCAGTGCTGGGAGATCCCAGTATGAAGGGATCCCAGTCCCAGAAGATCCTGGACCTGAGGGATTGCAGTGACAGGAGATCCCAGTATGGAGGGATCCCAGTATGGAGAGATCCCAGTGCCAGGAGATGCCAGTATGGAGGGCTCCCAGTAACTGGTAGATCCCTATACCAGGAGATCCCAGTATGGAGGGATCCCAGTACTGGGAGAACCCCGTACAGGGAGATCCCAGGGGTCGGGGTGGGTGGGCATGGAGTTGGGATGGGTGGAAATTGGGTTGGATGGATGGACATGGGGTTGGGATGGGTGGACATGGAGGTGGATGGATGGACATGGGGTTGGGTTGGGTGGAAATTGGGTTGGATGGATGGAAGTTGGGTTGGATGTATGGACACAGGGTTGGGATGGATGGACAGACATGGAGTCAGGATGGATGGACATGGAGGTGGGAAGGATGGATACAGGATCAGCATGGATGGACACGGGATTGGATGGATGGACACGGGGTTGGATGAGTGGACATGGATGGATGGACATGGCGTTGGATGGATGGACATGGAGTTGGATGGACGGACATGGAGGTGGATGGATGGACACAGGTTGGGAAGGATGGACATGGGGTTAGAGGTTGGATGGCTGGACATGGAGTTGGATGGATGGACACGGGGTCAGCATAGATGGACATGTAGGTGGGAAGAATGGACACAGGATCAGCATGGATGGACATGGAGTTGGATGGACGTGGGGTTGGATGAGTGGACATGGATGGATGGACATGAGTTGGGATGGACACGGCGTTGGATGGATGGACATGGGGTTGGGATGGGTGGACACGGAGGTGGATGGATGGACATGGGGTTGGATGGATGGACACGGGGTTGGGATGGGTGGAAGTTGGGTTGGATGGATGGACATGGGGTTGGGATGGGTGGGGATCCCAGTACGGAGGGATCCCAGTACCCGTACAGGGAGATCCCAATGCCAGGAGATGCCAGTATGGAGGAATACCAGTAACTGGGAGATCCCAGTGCCAGGAGATCCCAGTATGAAGGGATCCCAGTTACTGGGAGATCCCAGTGCTGGGAGATCCCAGTATGAAGGGATCCCAGTCCCAGAAGATCCTGGACCTGAGGGATTGCAGTGACAGGAGATCCCAGTATGGAGGGATCCCAGTATGGAGAGATCCCAGTGCCAGGAGATGCCAGTATGGAGGGCTCCCAGTAACTGGTAGATCCCTATACCAGGAGATCCCAGTATGGAGGGATCCCAGTACTGGGAGAACCCCGTACAGGGAGATCCCAGTGCCAGGAGATCCCAGTATGGAGGGATCCCAGTACTGGGAGATCCCAGTATGGAGGGATCCCAGTATGAAGGGATCCCAGTGACAGGACATCCTGGACCTGAGGGATCCCAGTGCCAGCAGATCCCAGTATGGAGGGCTCCCAGTAACTGGTGGATCCCTATACCAGGAGATCCCAGTATGGAGGGATCCCAGTACTGGGAGAACGCAGTGTAAGGGTATCCCAGTGCCAAGAGATCCCGGTGCTGGGATCCCCTCCCCGTAACGCTGCCTCATGCTGGGGCCGGATCCTGCTCCCCCCGGGGTGGGATGGGACCAGCCCAGCCCCGAGCTCCCGGGAGCCTCGCTGGAGGTAGCAAGAATTTAATGAAAAAAACCACGAAAAATGGCAATTTCTGGGGAAAAAGTGTTGTGTGTCCCCACTGGGGGGGG
>NW_015091469.1:41424-42810 GCF_001431845.1 Calidris pugnax | reverse complement strand
GGGGTCGGGGTGGGTGGGCATGGAGTTGGGATGGGTGGAAATTGGGTTGGATGGATGGACATGGGGTTGGGATGGGTGGACATGGAGGTGGATGGATGGACATGGGGTTGGGTTGGGTGGAAATTGGGTTGGATGGATGGAAGTTGGGTTGGATGTATGGACACAGGGTTGGGATGGATGGACAGACATGGAGTCAGGATGGATGGACATGGAGGTGGGAAGGATGGATACAGGATCAGCATGGATGGACACGGGATTGGATGGATGGACACGGGGTTGGATGAGTGGACATGGATGGATGGACATGGCGTTGGATGGATGGACATGGAGTTGGATGGACGGACATGGAGGTGGATGGATGGACACAGGTTGGGAAGGATGGACATGGGGTTAGAGGTTGGATGGCTGGACATGGAGTTGGATGGATGGACACGGGGTCAGCATAGATGGACATGTAGGTGGGAAGAATGGACACAGGATCAGCATGGATGGACATGGAGTTGGATGGACGTGGGGTTGGATGAGTGGACATGGATGGATGGACATGAGTTGGGATGGACACGGCGTTGGATGGATGGACATGGGGTTGGGATGGGTGGACACGGAGGTGGATGGATGGACATGGGGTTGGATGGATGGACACGGGGTTGGGATGGGTGGAAGTTGGGTTGGATGGATGGACATGGGGTTGGGATGGGTGGAAATTGGGTTGGATGGATGGACATGGGGTTGGGATGGGTGGAAATTGGGTTGGATGGATGGACATGGGGTTGGATGGATGGACATAGGTTGGGAAGGATGGACATGGGGTTGGAGGTCAGATGGCTGGACATGGAGTTGGATGGCTGGACATGGAGTTGGATGGCTGGACACAGGGTCAGCATGGATGGACATGGAGGTGGGAAGAATGGACACAGGATCAGCATGGATGGACACAGAGTTGGATGGACGTGGGGTTGGATGAGTAGACATGGATGGATGGACATGGCGTTGGATGGATGGACATGGAGTTGGGATGGACACAGGGTTGGGTTAGATGGACATGGAGTTGGATGGATGGACATGGAGGTGGACGGACGGACACAGGTTGGGAAGGATGGACATGGGGTTGGACGGATGGACACAGGTTGGGATGGATGGACATGGGGTTGGGATGGATGGATGGACATGGGGTTGGGTTGGACGGATGAACATGGGGTTGGGATGGATGGACATGGGGTTGGATAGATGGACATGCCATGGGGTTGGGATGGAAGGACATGGGGTTGGATGGATGGACGGACACCAGCAGGACACCACCACGGACCACCCAACCACCTTCAACCCATACCTCAACATCTGAAGAAGGAAAAATCCCCCCCAAACTGGGAACCCTGGGGGTCTGCA
>NW_015091469.1:30119-32594 GCF_001431845.1 Calidris pugnax | reverse complement strand
GGGGTCGGGGTGGGTGGGCATGGAGTTGGGATGGGTGGAAATTGGGTTGGATGGATGGACATGGGGTTGGGATGGGTGGACATGGAGGTGGATGGATGGACATGGGGTTGGGTTGGGTGGAAATTGGGTTGGATGGATGGAAGTTGGGTTGGATGTATGGACACAGGGTTGGGATGGATGGACAGACATGGAGTCAGGATGGATGGACATGGAGGTGGGAAGGATGGATACAGGATCAGCATGGATGGACACGGGATTGGATGGATGGACACGGGGTTGGATGAGTGGACATGGATGGATGGACATGGCGTTGGATGGATGGACATGGAGTTGGATGGACGGACATGGAGGTGGATGGATGGACACAGGTTGGGAAGGATGGACATGGGGTTAGAGGTTGGATGGCTGGACATGGAGTTGGATGGATGGACACGGGGTCAGCATAGATGGACATGTAGGTGGGAAGAATGGACACAGGATCAGCATGGATGGACATGGAGTTGGATGGACGTGGGGTTGGATGAGTGGACATGGATGGATGGACATGAGTTGGGATGGACACGGCGTTGGATGGATGGACATGGGGTTGGGATGGGTGGACACGGAGGTGGATGGATGGACATGGGGTTGGATGGATGGACACGGGGTTGGGATGGGTGGAAGTTGGGTTGGATGGATGGACATGGGGTTGGGATGGGTGGAAATTGGGTTGGATGGATGGACATGGGGTTGGATGGATGGACATAGGTTGGGAAGGATGGACATGGGGTTGGAGGTCAGATGGCTGGACATGGAGTTGGATGGCTGGACATGGAGTTGGATGGCTGGACACAGGGTCAGCATGGATGGACATGGAGGTGGGAAGAATGGACACAGGATCAGCATGGATGGACACAGAGTTGGATGGACGTGGGGTTGGATGAGTGGACATGGATGGATGGACATGGCGTTGGATGGATGGACATGGAGTTGGGATGGACACAGGGTTGGGTTAGATGGACATGGAGTTGGATGGATGGACATGGAGGTGGACGGACTGGAAATTGGGTTGGATGGATGGAAGTTGGGTTGGATGTATGGACACAGGGTTGGGATGGATGGACAGACATGGAGTCAGGATGGATGGACATGGAGGTGGGAAGGATGGATACAGGATCAGCATGGATGGACACGGGATTGGATGGATGGACACGGGGTTGGATGAGTGGACATGGATGGATGGACATGGCGTTGGATGGATGGACATGGAGTTGGATGGACGGACATGGAGGTGGATGGATGGACACAGGTTGGGAAGGATGGACATGGGGTTAGAGGTTGGATGGCTGGACATGGAGTTGGATGGCTGGACACGGGGTCAGCATAGATGGACATGTAGGTGGGAAGAATGGACACAGGATCAGCATGGATGGACATGGAGTTGGATGGACGTGGGGTTGGATGAGTGGACATGGATGGATGGACATGAGTTGGGATGGACACGGCGTTGGATGGATGGACATGGGGTTGGGATGGGTGGACACGGAGGTGGATGGATGGACATGGGGTTGGATGGATGGACACGGGGTTGGGATGGGTGGAAGTTGGGTTGGATGGATGGACATGGGGTTGGGATGGGTGGAAATTGGGTTGGATGGATGGACATGGGGTTGGGATGGGTGGAAATTGGGTTGGATGGATGGACATGGGGTTGGATGGATGGACATAGGTTGGGAAGGATGGACATGGGGTTGGAGGTCAGATGGCTGGACATGGAGTTGGATGGCTGGACATGGAGTTGGATGGCTGGACACAGGGTCAGCATGGATGGACATGGAGGTGGGAAGAATGGACACAGGATCAGCATGGATGGACACAGAGTTGGATGGACGTGGGGTTGGATGAGTGGACATGGATGGATGGACATGGCGTTGGATGGATGGACATGGAGTTGGGATGGACACAGGGTTGGGTTAGATGGACATGGAGTTGGATGGATGGACATGGAGGTGGACGGACGGACACAGGTTGGGAAGGATGGACATGGGGTTGGACGGATGGACACAGGTTGGGATGGATGGACATGGGGTTGGGATGGATGGATGGACATGGGGTTGGGTTGGACGGATGAACATGGGGTTGGGATGGATGGACATGGGGTTGGATAGATGGACATGCCATGGGGTTGGGATGGAAGGACATGGGGTTGGATGGATGGACGGACACCAGCAGGACACCCCCACGGACCACCCAACCACCTTCAACCCATACCTCAACATCTGAAGAAGGAAAAATCCCCCCCAAACCGGGAACCCTGGGGGTCTGCACCCACCTGGGGTTCTACACCCATTTGGGGCCCCATCACCCAACGGGGGCCCCCCCGTTGTGCCTCAGTTTCCCCCCCAGGGAGACCCCCCCCGGGGGCCGCGTTACCTGCGCCTCGGGGAGCCCCCTCAGGTAACAGCGTCTCCAGAGCCGGACGGAGGGTCCCGCGGC
>NW_015091469.1:24549-25308 GCF_001431845.1 Calidris pugnax | reverse complement strand
CCAAATGGGGGTGGTTTTAGGGGTTTCCCCCCCCCCTGCACCCCAAGAAAAGCTGCCCCCCCCCTTGGGAGGGGGCTGCAGCCCACCCTGGGATGCTCACAACGCTGATGGGGTGACCACCACACACCCTGCAACACCCCCATCACCCCAGTCACGGTGTGACTACAACATCTATGGGGGGTAGGGGGGGGCCAAACCCCAAATGGGGGTGTTTTTAGGGGTTTCCCCCCCCCTGCACCCCAAGAAAAGCTGCCCCCCCCCTTGGGAGGGGGCTGCAGCCCACCCTGGGATGCTCATGGTGCTGAGGGGGTGACCACCACACACCCTGCAACACCCCCAGTCATGGTGTGACTGCAACAACTATGGGGGGTTGGGGGGGGCCAAACCCCAAATGGGGGTGTTTTTAGGGGTTTCCCCCCCATGTACCCCAAGAAAAGCTGCCCCCCCCCCTTAGGAGGGGGCTGCAGCCCCCCCCGGGATGCTCATGGTGCTGATGGAGTGACCACCACCCCCCCTGCAACGCCCCCAGTCATGGTGTGACTGCAACAACTATGGGGGGTAGGGGGGGGCCAAACCCCAAATGGGGGTGTTTTTAGGGGTTCCCCCCCCCCTGCACCCCAAGAAAAGCTGCCCCCCCCCTTGGGAGGGGGCTGCAGCCCACCCTGGGATGCTCATGGTGCTGAGGGGGTGACCACCACACACCCTGCAACACCCCCAGTCATGGTGTGACTGCAACAACTATGGGGGGTAGGGGGGGGC
>NW_015091469.1:4812-5287 GCF_001431845.1 Calidris pugnax | reverse complement strand
CCCCCATCACCCAGTCATGGTGTGACTGCAACACCCATGGGGGGGGGAGGGGGGGCCCAAACCCCAAATGGGGGTGTTTTCAGGGGTTTCCCCCCCCCCTGCACCCCAAAAAAAGCTGCCCCCCCCCTTGGGAGGGGGCTGCAGCCCACCCTGGGATGCTCATGGTGCTGAGGGGGTGACCACCACACACCCTGCAACACCCCCAGTCATGGTGTGACTGCAACAACTATGGGGGGTTGGGGGGGGCCAAACCCCAAATGGGGGTGTTTTTAGGGGTTTCCCCCCCATGTACCCCAAGAAAAGCTGCCCCCCCCCCTTAGGAGGGGGCTGCAGCCCACCCCGGGATGCTCATGGTGCTGATGGAGTGACCACCACACACCCTGCAACACCCCCAGTCATGGTGTGACTGCAACAACTATGGGGGGTAGGGGGGGGCCAAACCCCAAATGGGGGTGTTTTTAGGGGTTTCCCCCCC
>NW_015091469.1:2321-4001 GCF_001431845.1 Calidris pugnax | reverse complement strand
CCCCCTTCCCCCTTCCCAGCACCCCAAAAAACCCAGGGTGCCATTTCGAGGGGTGTTTGGGTGGGCAGATGGAAAGATGTTTCCCCCCCACACCCCTTCACCACCCCTCAAGAATGGGGGGGGGGGATTCATGCCGGTCGTTTTCCACCCCCCCAAGGATGTGGGGTGCTTGGACCCCCCCAAATCTGTCGGGGTCTTACCTGGGGGCCATGTCAAAGCGCTCGTTGACGGCGCTCACCCTCCAGCCCGTCACCCCCAAACGCTGCAGCTCCTTCTCCCAGTCGCGCAGGCTCTCGAAGAGCAGCGTGGCACCCGAGCCTTCCTCCTCCTCTTCATCCTCCTCTTCCTCTTCATCCTCCTCCTCCTCATCATCATCCTCCTCATCCTCTGGTTGAGCTTCACCAGGGCCATCGTGTCCCTCTCCGGTGTCCCCAAGCCACGCCGCCTCCTCCCTGGCTTGGGCGATGGCGTTGGCCACCTGAGGAGAGGAACCAGGCCGGGCATGACCCCCCCTCAAAAAAAAGCTGTGAAACCCCCAAAATGGGGCACGAAGGCTCTTTGTGTGCCCCCCCAACCCTCATCTCACCCGAAAGGCCTGCGGAGCCAACCCGTTTTCGTGGAAGTAGAAGCGGAGGAGGCGGAAATCCCGGCAGAAAACGGCCAGTTCCTCGGGGATGAATTTGAGGGTGGAGGCGGCCGTCAGCACCTTGGGCTTGGAGAAGCTGCTGGCTGCAAGATGGGGGGGGACACGTGTGTGGAGAAAACGGGGAGAAGCTGCTGGCTGCAAAATGGGGGGGGGACACGTGTGTGTGGAGAAAACGGGGGGGTCGGGATACAGTGGGATGGGACTGGAACAGGACTGGGACGGGACTGGGATGGGGGTCGGGATGCAGCGGGATGGGTCCGGGATGGGGCTGGGATGGGGGCCAGGATGGACGGGGCTGGGAAGGGGGTGGGACTGGGATGGGGCTGGGGGGGGAATGGGACAGGATTGGGATGGGACTGGGAGGGAACTGGGATGAGATTGGGATGAGACTGGGATGCGACTGGGGTGGGACTGGGAGGGGAATGGGGTGGAACTGGAACGGGACTGGGAAGGGGGTGGGACTGGGACGGGACTGGGATGGGAATGGGACAGAGGTCGGGATGCAGTGGGATGGGACTGGGATGGGACTGGGACACGACTGGGATGAGGGTCAGGATGCAGTGGGATGGGACTGGAATGGGACTGGGATGGAGGTGGGGATGCAGTGGGATGGTACTGGGACAGGACTGGGATGAGGGTCAGGATGCAGTGGGATGGGACTGGAATGGGACTGGGATGGGACTGGGACGGGGGTCAGGATGCAGTGGGATGGGACTGGAACAGGACTGGGATGGGACTGGGAAGGGGGTCAGGATGCAGTGGGATGGGACTGGAATGGGAGTGGGACAGGACTGGGACGGGGGTCAGGATGTAGTGGGATGGGTCCGGGATGGGACTGGAACAGGACTGGGATGAGACTGGAACAGGACTGGGATGGGACTGGGACGGGACTGGGATGGGGGTCGGGATGCAGTGGGATGGGACTGGAACGGGACTGGGATGGGACTGGGATGGGACTGGGATAGGGGTCGGGATGCAGTGGGATGGGAGTGGGACGGGACTGGGATGGGACTGGGATAGGGGTCGGGATGCAG
>NW_015091469.1:1145-2139 GCF_001431845.1 Calidris pugnax | reverse complement strand
TGGGGCTGGGATGGGGCTGGACTGGGGTAGGGATGCAAGTGGGATGGAGTTGGGATGCAGTGGGATGGGACTGGGATGGGGTCAGGATGGGGTAAGGGATGCAGTGGGACGGGACTGGAATGGGTCTGGGATGGGACTGGGAAGGGAGTTGGGATGAAGTGGGATGGGACTGGGATGGGACTGGGATGGGGGTCGGGATGGGGTGAGGGATGCCATGGGATGGGTCCAGGGTGGGGTGAGGGATGCTGTGGGACAGGACTGGGATGGGACTGGGATGGGGGTCGGGATGCAGTGGGATGGGACTGGGATGGAGCTGGGATGGGGTGAGGGATTCAGTAGGACAGGACTGGGATGGGACTGGGATGCAGTGGGATTGGTCCAGGATGGAGCTGGGATGGGGGCTGGGATGCAGTGGGACAGGACTGGAACGGTACTGGGATGGGGGTCGGGATGCAGTGGGATGGGACTGGGACGGGACTGGGATGGGGGTTGGGATGCAGTGGGACAGGACTGGGATGGGACTGGGATAGGGGTCAGGATGGGGTGAGAGATGCCCTGGAATGAGTCTGGGATGGGACTGGGATAGGGATCAGGATGCCGTGGGATGGGACTGGGATGGGATTGGGATGGGATTGGGATGGGGGTCGGGATGCAGTGGGACGGGACTGGGATGAGTCTGGGATGGGGGTCAGGATGGGGTTGGGATGCCATGGGACAGGACTGGGATGGAGCTGGGATGGGGGTCGGGATGCAGTGGGACGGGACTGGGATGAGTCTGGGATGGGGGTCAGGATGGGGTTGGGATGCCATGGGACAGGACTGGGATGGAGCTGGGATGGGGGTCGGGATGCAGTGGGACAGGACTGGGACGGGACTGGGATGGGACTGGGATGGGGGTCGGGATGGGGTGAGGGATGCCATGGGATGGGTCCAGGGTGGGGTGAGGGATGCTGTGGGACAGGACTGGGATGGGACTGGGATGGGGGTCGGGATG
>NW_015091469.1:0-1127 GCF_001431845.1 Calidris pugnax | reverse complement strand
ACTAGAATGGTACTGGGACGGGACTGGGATGGGGGTCGGGATGCAGTGGGATGGGACTGGGATGGGACTGGGATGGGACTGGGACGGGACTGGGATGGGGGTTGGGATGGAGTGGGATGGGACTGGGATAGGGATCGGGATGCAGTGGGATGGGTCTGGGATGGAGCTGGGATTGGGTCCAGGATGTGGTGGGACAGGACTGGGATAGGGATTGGGATGTAGTGGGATGGGATTGGGATGGGACTGGGATAGGGATCGGGATGCAGTGGGATGGGTCTGGGATGGAGCTGGGATTGGGTCCAGGATGTGGTGGGACGGGACTGGGATGGGGGTTGGGATGCAGCGGGACGGGACTGGGAAGGGACTGGGATGGGGGTCGGGATGCAGTGGGATGGGACTGGGACGGGACTGGGATGGGGGTTGGGATGCAGCGGGACGGGACTGGGAAGGGACTGGGATGGGGGTCGGGATGCAGTGGGATGGGACTGGGACGGGACTGGGATGGGGGTTGGGATGCAGCGGGACGGGACTGGGAAGGGACTGGGATGGGGGTCGGGATGCAGTGGGATGGGACTGGGACGGGACTGGGATGGGGGTTGGGATGCAGCGGGACGGGACTGGGAAGGGACTGGGATGGGGGTCGGGATGCAGTGGGATGGGACTGGGATGGGACTGGGATAGGACTGGGATAGGGATCGGAATGCAGTGGGAGGGGACTGGAACGGGACTGGGATGGGACTGGGATGGGGGTTAGGATGCAGTGGGATGAGACTGGGATGGGGGTCGGGATGGAGTGGGACAGGACTGGGATGGAGCAGGGATAGGGACCGGGATGCAATGGGATGGGTCCAGAATGGAGCTGGGATGGGGGTCGGGA
Source organism: Calidris pugnax (assembly GCF_001431845.1). Taxonomy (NCBI): domain Eukaryota; kingdom Metazoa; phylum Chordata; class Aves; order Charadriiformes; family Scolopacidae; genus Calidris; species Calidris pugnax. Next base: position 250 of record NW_015091469.1, on the reverse strand, counting down.
TGCAGTGGGATGGGACTGGAATGGGACTGGGACGGGACTGGAATGGGGGTCAGGATGCAGTGGGACAGGACTGGGATGGAGCTGGGACAAGGTTCAGGATGCCATGAGATGGAACTGGGATGGGACTGGGATGTGAGTCGGGATACCGTGGGATGGGGGTCGGGATGCATTGGGATGGGACTGGGATGGGACTGGAATAGGGGTCGGGATGCCATGGGACAGGACTGGGATAGGGATCGGGATGTAGTGG
>NW_015091468.1:46244-48808 GCF_001431845.1 Calidris pugnax | reverse complement strand
ACCCCCATGTGCACACACACCCCCATGTGTATGTGAACACACGTGTGCACATGCCCCTTGCACACACAGCCCCACGTGCACACAGCCCCACGTGCACACGCACGTGCACACCCCCCCCGTGCATGCGAACACACGCGTGTGCACACCCCCATGTGCACACACAGGTGCACACACGCCTTGTGCACACAAACACACACGTGTGCATTACCCCCATGTGCACACACACCCCCATGTGTATGTGAACACACGTGTGCACATGCCCCTTGCACACACAGCCCCACGTGCACACAGCCCCACGTGCACACGCACGTGCACACCCCCCCCGTGCATGCGAACACACGCGTGTGCACACCCCCATGTGCACACACAGGTGCACACACGCCTTGTGCACACAAACACATGTGTGCATTACCCCCATGTGCACACACACCCCTGTGCACGCAAACACATATGTGTGCACACGCCCCATGCGCGCACAGGCCCATGTGCACACACGCATGCACACCCCCCCCGTGCATGCGAACACACATGTGTGCACACCCCTGTGTGCACACACAGGTGCACACATGCCTTGTGCACACAAACACACGTGTGTGCATTACCCCCATGCACACGCACACACATGTGCACACGAACACACACGTGTACACACGCCCCATGCGCGCACAGGCCCATGTGCACACACACATGCACACCCCCCCCGTGCATGTGAACACACGCGTGTGCACACCCCCATGTGCACACACAGGTGCACACACGCCTTGTGCACACAAACACATGTGTGCATTACCCCCATGTGCACACATACTCCCATGTGTACGTGAACACGTGTGCACACACCCCTTGCGCACACAGCCCCATGTGCACACGCACGTGCTCACACCCCTCGTGCACATGAACACACACGTGTGCACACACAGGTGCACACACGCCTTGTGCACACAAACACACACGTGTGCATTACCCCCATGTGCACACACACCCCCATGTGTATGTGAACACACGTGTGCACATGCCCCTTGCACACACAGCCCCACGTGCACACAGCCCCACGTGCACACGCACGTGCACACCCCCCCCGTGCATGCGAACACACATGTGTGCACACCCCCATGTGCACACACAGGTGCACACATGCCTTGTGCACACAAACACACGTGTGTGCATTACCCCCATGCACACGCACACACATGTGCACACGAACACACACGTGTACACACGCCCCATGCGCGCACAGGCCCATGTGCACACACACATGCACACCCCCCCCGTGCATGTGAACACACGCGTGTGCACACCCCCATGTGCACACACAGGTGCACACACGCCTTGTGCACACAAACACACACATGTGCATTACCCCCATGTGCACACACACCCCCATGTGTATGTGAACACACGTGTGCACATGCCCCTTGCACACACAGCCCCATGTGCACACGCACGTGCACACCCCCCTCATACATGCAAACACACCCCATGTGCACACACAGGTGCACACACGCCTTGTGCACACAAACACACACGTGTGCATTACCCCCATGTGCACACACCCCCCCATGTGTATGTGAACACACATGTGTACGCACGCCCCTTGCACACACAGGTGCACACATGCCTTGTGCACACAGCCCCATGTGCACATGCACGTGCACACCCCCCCCGTGCATGCGAACACACATGTGTGCACACCCCTGTGTGCACACACAGGTGCACACATGCCTTGTGCACACAAACACACGTGTGTGCATTACCCCCATGCACACGCACACACATGTGCACACGAACACACACGTGTACACACGCCCCATGCGCGCACAGGCCCATGTGCACACACACATGCACACCCCCCTCGTGCATGTGAACACACGCGTGTGCACACCCCCATGTGCACACACAGGTGCACACACGCCTTGTGCACACAAACACATGTGTGCATTACCCCCATGTGCACACATGCTCCCATGTGTACGTGAACACGTGTGCACACACCCCTTGCGCACACAGCCCCATGTGCACACGCACGTGCTCACACCCCTCGTGCACATGAACACACACGTGTGCACACGCAGGTGCACACACGCCTTGTGCACACAAACACACACATGTGCATTACCCCCATGTGCACACACACCCCCATGTGCACACAAACACACACCTGTGCATATGTCCTATGCAGCCCCACGTGCACACCCCCCCCGTGCATGCGAACACACATGTGTGCACACCCCCCTGTGCACACACAGGTGCACACATGCCTTGTGCACACAAACACACGTGTGTGCATTACCCCCATGCACACGCACACACATGTGCACACGAACACACACGTGTACACACGCCCCATGCGTGCACAGGCCCATGTGCACACACACATGCACACCCCCCTCGTGCATGTGAACACACATGTGTGCACACACAGGTGCACACACACCTTGTGCACACAAACACATACGTGTGCATTACCCCCGTGCGCACACACCCCCTGTGCACGCAAACATACACATGTGCACACCCCCATGTACACACGCAGGTGCACACATGCCTTGTGCACACAAACACAC
>NW_015091468.1:40915-43810 GCF_001431845.1 Calidris pugnax | reverse complement strand
ACTGCTTGCTCTGCTGCCTGCCCCCCTGCCTGCCCCCTGCCTTCCTCCCTGCCTGCCCCAAAGCCTGCCCCACTGCCTGCCCCATACCTACCCCCCTGCCTGCCCCACTGCCTGCCCCACAGCCTGTCCTGCATCAGGCGAAGCCCTGGGTGAAACCTCGAGGTGACGCTCTCCTGCAGGGAGTCCATTGCTGGGGGCACTGGGAGCACTGGGAGCACTGGGAGCACTGGGAGGACTGGACTTGCCCCCAGCGTGGCCACTGTGCAGGCAGCAGGTGCCATCCAGTGCTGGTGGCCCCCCTGCGCTGCCAGGGACCCCCCACCCTGGGGACAACGCAGGGGACCAGCCTGGCACGGGGCGGTGGGATGGGCACAGGGACAAGGGGTACTGGGCAGCCACCCCACCCCGAAACCCACCCTGGCTCCAGGAGGGGGCTGGCCTGAGGTGGGGGGACATGCTGGACACTTATCTGGGGGTCACTCAGGTGGGATGCCCAGGGGACACCTACACCCCATGGGGACACCTGCACCCCACCCAGGGGACATCTAGACCCCATAGGGACACCTGCACCCTGCCCAGGGGACACCTGTACCCCATGGAGATGCCTACACCCCATGGGGACACCTACACCCCAATCAGGGAACACCTGCACCCCAATCAGGGGACATCTACACCCCACCCAGGGGACACCTAGACCTCAAGGAGACACCTGCACCCCACTCAGGGGACACCTACACCCCAATCAGGGAACACCTGCACCCCAATCAGGGGACATCTACACCCCACCCAGGGGACACCTAGACCCCATGAGGACACCTGCATCCTGCCCAGGGGACACCTGTACCCCATGGAGACACCTACACCCCATGGGGACACCTGCACCCCACCTGGGGAACACCTACAACCCATGGGGACACCTGCACTCCATCCAGGGCACATCTACACCCCATAGGAACACCTGTACCCCATGGGGACAACTACACCCCAACTAGGGGATACCTGCACCCCATGGGGACAACTGCACCCCAGCTGGGGACATCTACACCCCATAGGGACACCTGCACCCCACCCAGGGGACACCTAGACCCCATAGGGACACCTGCACCCCACCCAGGGGACACTTGTACCCCATGGGGACACCTACACCCCATGGGGACACCTGTACCTCACTCAGGGGACACCTACACCCCACCCAGGGGACACCTGCACCCCAATCAGGGGACATCTACACCCTATAAGGACACCCGCACCCTGCCCAGGGGACATCTGTACCCCATAGAGACACCTACACCCCAGTCAGGGGACATCTACACCCCATGAGGACACCTACATCGCACCCAGGAGACACCTAGACCCCATGGGGACACCTACACCCCACCCAGAAGACACCTAGATCCCAAAGGGACACCTACACGCCACCTGGGGAACACCTACAACCCATGGGGACACCTGCACCCCACTCAGGGGATACCTACACCCCAGGAGGACACCTACACCCCACCCAGAAGACACCTAGATCCCAAAGGGACACCTACACGCCACCTGGGGAACACCTACAACCCATGGGGACACCTGCACCCCACTCAGGGGACATCTACACCCCATAGGAACACCTGCACCCCATGGGGACACCTACACCCCACCCAGGTGACACCTAGACCCCACATGGGGACACCTGCACTCCATCCAGGGGACATCTACACCCCACCCAGGGGACACCTAGACCTCAAGGAGACACCTGCACCCCACTCAGGGGACACCTACACCCCATAAGGACACCTGCACCCTGCCCAGGGGACACCTAGACCCCATGAGGACACCTGCAACCAGCCCAGGGGACACTTACACCCCATGGGGACACCTACACCCCATGGGGACACCTGCATCCCATGGGGACACCTACATGCCACCCAGGAGACACCTAGACCCCACTAGGGAACACCTACACCCCATAGGGACACCTGCACCCCACTCAGGGGACACCTACGCCCCAGGAGGACACCTACATCCTACCCAGGAGACACCTAGACCCCATGGGGACACCTACACCCCACCTGGGGAACATCTACACCCCATGGGGACACCTACATCCCACCCAGGAGATACCTAGACCCCAAGGGGACACCTACACCTCACCTGGGGAACACCTGCGCCCCATGGGGACACCTACACCCCAACTAGGGGACACCTGCACCCCATGCGGACACCTGTACCCCACTCAGGGGACACCTACACCCCAGGAGGACACCTACCTCCCACCCAGGAGACACCTAGACCCCAAGGGGACATCTACACCCCACCCAGGAGACACCTAGACCCCACCTGGGGAACACCTACACCCCATGGGGACACCTGCACCCCACTCAGGAGACACCTAGACCCCAAGGGGACACTTGCACCCCAAGAGGACACTTACACCCTACCCAGGGGACACCTAGACCCCACCTGGGGAATACCTACAACCCATGGGGACACCTACACCCCACCAAGGGAACACCTACACCCCAACCAGGGGACACCTGCACCCCATGGTGCCCCCCCCAGCACCCTCCTGAGGCCACCCAGGCAGCGGGGACAGGCTGGTGACAGACAGGGGGACAGCCCCGAGGCCAGGGTGAGGGGCAGGACGGCTGGCACCTGGCCCTGTCACCCCACGCGTCCCCCCCAAGCTGAGGGATGGGGTGGGGGTTATCCCAGTGCTGGTGGGGAACTGGGAATCCTGGTCCTGGTGGGGTCCATCCCATCCTGGCACAGCCCAGGACTGGGCTGGATACTGGGGGGGGGGTGGGGGTCCCAACTGGGGCCAGATCCTGCCCCAGTGTCAGTCATTGGGGGGGGTCCCAGGTCAGAACTGGGATGGGGGACAGGATGGAGGGGGTCCAACCTAGTCCTGAC
>NW_015091468.1:39015-40779 GCF_001431845.1 Calidris pugnax | reverse complement strand
CTCCCCTACCAGTCCCTATGTGGAGGAGGGGCTCTTATTATGGGCCGAATCCTGTCCCATTCCCAGCCCAGTTTGGGGGTCTGGGGGGGTCCTGACCCAGGCTGGATCCCCCTCTAATCCCAGTCCAGATGTGGAGGGGGGGGTCCTGTTATGGGCCAGATCCTGACTCATTCCCAGCCCAGTTTGGGGGTCTGGGGGGGTCCTGACCCAGGTTGGATCCTGCTCTAATCTCAGTCCAGATGTGGAGGGGGGGGGCCTATTATGGGCCAGATCCTGTCCCAGTCCCAGCCCAGTTTGGGGGCCTGGGCGGGTCCTGACCCAGCCTGGATCCCCCTCTAATCCCAGTCCAGATGTGGAGAGGGGGGTTCATGTTATGGGCTGGATCCTGTCCCAGTCCCAGCCCAGTTTGGGGGACCAGTGGGGGTCCTGACCCAGCCTGGATCCCCCTCTAATCTCAGTCCAGATGTGGAGGGGGGGGTCCTATTATGGGCCGGATCCTGTCCCAGTCCCAGCCCAGTTTGGGGGCCCAGTGGGGGTCCTGACCCAGCCTGGATCCCGCTCTAATCCCAGTCCAGATGTGGAGGAGGGGGTCTTATTATGGGCCAAATCCTCTCCCAGTCCCAGCCCAGTTTGGGGGCCCGGGGGGGTCCTGACCCAGCCTGGATCCTGCTCTAATCCCAGTCCAGATGTGGAGGATGAGGGTCCTATTATGGGCCAGATCCTGGATGGATCCTGCTCTAATCTCAGGGCAAAGCATTCTGGGGGTCTGGAGCATCCCAGGAGTCTGGAACATTCCAGGAAAGAACAGGGCACTGGGGGGACTGGAGCATACTGGGGAGGTTGGAGCATCTGGGGTGGAACTGGAGCATCCCAGGGGGCTTGGAGCCTCCTGGCCTGAGATGGAGCCCCCCAACCCCAGAGGGTGGTTTTGGGGGTGTAAATCTCAGCTGAAGTCACCTGCTCTCCAGCAGGGCCGTGACAGGGCCTGGGGGTGACCTGGGGTCCCCTTGCACCCCCAAACCTTCCCTGGTGATGTTGCACCTCCTTGGGGATGACCCCCCCTCCAGAGCGTCCCCCAGGAGGACACCCGACACGAGGCACCCACCGACCCGCCGCGGGGAGATCGACGTATGAAATTTATTTAGGAAAACCAAACCCACCAAAAAAAAAAATTAATAATAATAATAAAGAGGGAGGAGAAGGAGAAGGAGAAGGAGAAGGAGAAGGAGAAGGAGAAGGAGAAGGAGAAGGAGAAGGAGAAGGAGAAGGAGAAGGAGAAGGAGAAGGAGAAGGAGAAGGAGAAGGAGAAGGAGAAGGAGAAGGAGAAGGAGAAGGAGAAGGAGAAGGAGAAGGAGAAGGAGAAGGAGAAGGAGAAGGAGAAGGAGAAGGAGAAGGAGAAGGAGAAGGAGAAGGAGAAGGAGAAGGAGAAGGAGAAGGAGAAGGAGAAGGAGAAGGAGAAGGAAGGAAGAGAAAGGAGAAAGAAGGAGAAAGAGGAGGAGAAGGATGAGAAGAAGGAGGAGAAGAGGAGGAAGAAAGAGAAGAAAAAGAAGAAGAAGAAGAAGAAAATGAAGAAGAGGAGGAGGAAAGAGAAGAAAAAGAAGAAGAAAGAAGAGGGACAAGAAGAGAAGAAGAAGAGGAGGAGAAGAAGGAGAAGAAGAAAAAAAAAAGAAGAGGAACAAGAAGAAGAGGAGGAGGAATAAGGAGAAGAAGAAAAAGTTGAAGACAGAAGAAGAACAAGGAGAAGAAGAAGAGGAGGAGGGGGAG
>NW_015091468.1:24385-30235 GCF_001431845.1 Calidris pugnax | reverse complement strand
TCCTGACCCAGCCTGGATCCCCCTCTAATCCCAGTCCAGATGTGGAGAGGGGGGTTCATGTTATGGGCTGGATCCTGTCCCAGTCCCAGCCCAGTTTGGGGGACCAGTGGGGGTCCTGACCCAGCCTGGATCCCCCTCTAATCTCAGTCCAGATGTGGAGGGGGGGGTCCTATTATGGGCCGGATCCTGTCCCAGTCCCAGCCCAGTTTGGGGGCCCAGTGGGGGTCCTGACCCAGCCTGGATCCCGCTCTAATCCCAGTCCAGATGTGGAGGAGGGGGTCTTATTATGGGCCAAATCCTCTCCCAGTCCCAGCCCAGTTTGGGGGCCCGGGGGGGTCCTGACCCAGCCTGGATCCTGCTCTAATCCCAGTCCAGATGTGGAGGATGAGGGTCCTATTATGGGCCAGATCCTGGATGGATCCTGCTCTAATCTCAGGGCAAAGCATTCTGGGGGTCTGGAGCATCCCAGGAGTCTGGAACATTCCAGGAAAGAACAGGGCACTGGGGGGACTGGAGCATACTGGGGAGGTTGGAGCATCTGGGGTGGAACTGGAGCATCCCAGGGGGCTTGGAGCCTCCTGGCCTGAGATGGAGCCCCCCAACCCCAGAGGGTGGTTTTGGGGGTGTAAATCTCAGCTGAAGTCACCTGCTCTCCAGCAGGGCCGTGACAGGGCCTGGGAGTGACCTGGGGTCCCCTTGCACCCCCAAACCTTCCCTGGTGATGTTGCACCTCCTTGGGGACCCCCCCCCACTTCAGAGCGTCCCCCAGGACACCTGACACGAGGCACCCACCGACCCGCCGCGGGGAGATCGACGTATGAAATTTATTTAGGAAAACCAAACCCACCAAAAAAAAAAATTAATAATAATAATAAAGAGGGAGGAGAAGGAGAAGGAGAAGGAGAAGGAGAAGGAGAAGGAGAAGGAGAAGGAGAAGGAGAAGGAGAAGGAGAAGGAGAAGGAGAAGGAGAAGGAGAAGGAGAAGGAGAAGGAGAAGGAAGGAAGAGAAAGGAGAAAGAAGGAGAAAGAGGAGGAGAAGGATGAGAAGAAGGAGGAGAAGAGGAGGAAGAAAGAGAAGAAAAAGAAGAAGAAGAAGAAGAAAATGAAGAAGAGGAGGAGGAAAGAGAAGAAAAAGAAGAAGAAAGAAGAGGGACAAGAAGAGAAGAAGAAGAGGAGGAGAAGAAGGAGAAGAACAAAAAAAAAGAAGAGGAACAAGAAGAAGAGGAGGAGGAATAAGGAGAAGAAGAAAAAGTTGAAGACAGAAGAAGAACAAGGAGAAGAAGAAGAGGAGGAGGAGGAGGAAGAAAGAGAAGAAAGAAGAGGAACAAGAAGAATAAGAAGAGGAGGAGGAGGAGAAAGAAAGAGAAGCAAGAAGAGGAACAAGAAGGAGAAGAAGAAGAAGAGGAGGAAGAAAGAGAAGAAGAAAGAAGAGGAACAAGAAAGAGAAGAAGAAAGAAGAGGAACAAGAAGGAGAAGAAGAAGAAGAGGAGGAGGAAGAAGGAGGAGGAGGAGAGGAACAAGAAGGAGAAGAAAGAAGAGGAACAACAAGAAGAAAGAAGAGGAACAACAAGAAGAAAGAAGAGGAACAAGAAGGAGAAGAAGAAGAAGAGGAGGAGGAAGAAAGAGAAGAAGAAAGAAGAGGAACAAGAAGGAGAAGAAGAAAAACAAGGAGAGGAAGAAGGAGGAGGAGGAGAGGAACAAGAAGGAGAAGACTCGTCTCCTCCTCAGGCTCCGTTGGAGCCCAGAACAACCAGCGCGGCGAGAGGGGAGTGGGACAGAGAAGCCAGAGGAGGCTTTGCACGCCCGCGCACGCCCGTGCACACTCGTGTGCAAGCCGGGCTGGGTGCCGGCCGCGCTGCCCAGTCTCCCCTCGGGGTATGTACAGGGGTGGGAGCCAGGAAAGCATCGACCACCTACGCACACCAGCGGCGGGGGCTGGAAAAGTGGGGTACAGCTGGGACACGGGGGGTACCCAGGATGTGGCAGGCCCCCACCCGGCTCCATCGGCACCAACGAGACCCCCCCACACCCCCCCACCAATCCCCAGGGCACCCCCTGGATTGTCACTGGGCTGGGAGCGGTGGTGCCCGTTGGCACGGTGGTGGCATCACGCCGGGGATGGAGCCACCTTCCTCCTCTTGCAGTTTGGGGGGGTTCGCTGCCTTCGGGGACCGTCCCTGCCCCACCCTGGGGTGTGGGGAGATGGGCTTGAGGAGGAGGGGAGGGGGGCAGGTCTCATAGACGAAGCCAGACGTGGCCACCAGGCAGGTCCTACCAGGGTTTGGGCAAAGCGTCTCGCTAAAGGCATCTCCGAGTAGGTAAGGCAAAAGGAATTCAGTTCACTTCGTCCCGGGGGGGTGGGCAGCTCGGTTTTGGGGGTGTCCCCGTTGCTCCCACAGACACACGCGCTCCGGGTACCCCGAGAAGTGTCGCTTACAGACGAGACGACGAGAGGAGCGGCCACCCCCGGAGCCCAAATCCGGGAGGGAGCCGTGTCGTGGGGATGGTGCCGTGGGATGCTGCGGTGGAGCGGGGATGGGGCGGAGAATGGCCCCCATGGCTGCACCCAGGCTGCCCTTGACCCTGGTGGGACCAACCCTGGTGGGATCAACCCTGGTGCAATTGACTCTGGTGGGACAGACCCTGGTGGAACTGACCCTGATGGGATCAACCCCGGTGCGATCAACTGTGGTGGGATCAACCCTGGTAGGACCAACCCCAGAGGGACCAACCCTGGTGGGACCGACCTTGGTGGGACAGACCCTGGTGGGACTGGCCCTGATGGGATCAACCCCGGTGCGATCAACTGTGGTGGGATCAACCCTGGTAGGACCAACCCCAGAGGGACCAACCCTGGTGGGACCGACCTTGGTAGGACAGATCCTGGTGGGACTGACCCTGGTGGAACCAACCCTAGTGGGACTGAAGCTGGTGGGACCAACACCAGTAGGACCAACCCTGGTGGGACAGACCCCCGTGAAATGAACCCTGGTGGGTCAGACCCTGGTGGAACCAACCCTAGTGGGATCAAACCCAATGGCACCAACCCTGGTGGAGCCAACCCTGGTGGACCAACCCTGGTGGGTCAGACCCTGGTGGAACCAACCCTAGTGGGATCAAACCCAATGGCACCAACCCTGGTGGAGCCAACCCTGGTGGATCAACCCTGGTGGGACTGAGCCTGGTGGAACCAAATGTGGTGGGACAGGCCCTGGTGGAACCAACTCCAGTTGGTAACCCAATGGCACCAACCCTGGTGGAGCCAACCCTGGTGGATCAACCCTGGTGGGACTGAGCCTGGTGGAACCAACTCCAGTTGGACCAACCCTGCTGGGACCTACCCTGGTGGGATTCAGCAGAGCCAGGATTCCACCGTGCCACTTCCATCACCTTCCCCTGCCATGGTGGTGCTCACCAGGGCTCACCCTGCCAAGCTCATGGGTGTTTTGGGTGGCTTTTGTTGGAGTGACGAAGACCTGGGTTGCCCACAGCTGGAGGGACCCTTGGGGACTGGTTGAACAGAGCCTTCAGGGCTGAGGAGGTCCACACATTTTGGGTTGTGGGACTGGAGGGGCCACAGGGAGGCCAGCAGTGTCCATGGATGGTCATTGGTAGGGCAGGAGGGACCACAGGTGTCCATCATCATCCATGCATGATAGTCTGTAGGATCAGAGGGACCATGGGAGGATGGCAGGGTCCATGCATGGTCATTGGTAGGGCAGGAGGGACCACAGGTGTCCATCATCATCCATGCATGATAGTCTGTAGGATCAGAGGGACCATGGGAGGATGGCAGGGTCCATGCATGGTCATTGGTAGGGCAGGAGGGACCACAGGTGTCCATCATCATCCATGCATGATAGTCTGTAGGATCAGAGGGACCATGGGAGGATGGCAGGGTCCATGCATGGTCATTGGTAGGGCAGGAGGGACCACAGGTGTCCATCATCATCCATGCATGATAGTCTGTAGGATCAGAGGGACCATGGGAGGATGGCAGGGTCCATGCATGGTCATTGGTAGGGCAGGAGGGACCACAGGTGTCCATCATCATCCATGCATGATAGTCTGTAGGATCAGAGGGACCATGGGAGGATGGCAGGGTCCATGCATGGTCATTGGTAGGGCAGGAAGGACCACAGGAGGCCATCACTGTCCATGCATGGTGGTCTGTAGGATCAGAGGGACCATGGCAGGATGGCAGGGTCCATGCATGGTCATTGGTAGGGCAGAAGGGACAAGAGGAGGCCATCACCATCCATGCATGGTGGTCTGTAGGATCAGAGGGATCACAGGAGGCCATCACTGTCCATGCATGGTGGTCTGTAGGATCAGAGGGACCATGGGAGATGGCAGGGTCCATGTATGGTCTGTAGGATCCCAGAGACCATGGGAGGATGGCAGGTGGCAGGGTCCATGCACAGTGGTTGGTAGGACAGGAGGGACCACAAGCGACCATCGCTATCCATGCATGGTGGTCAGTAGGACCAGAGAGACCACAAGAGGCCATCACTGTCCATGCATGGTGGTCTGCGGGACCAGAGGGACCATGGGAGGATGACAGGGTCCATGCGCAGCAATCGGCAGGGCAGGAGGGATGGTGGGAAACCAGTAGGGTCCGTGTGTGGCCAGAGGGACTGTGGGGAGACCAGCAGGATCCATGCATGGTGCTCAGTAGGAATGGAGGGACCTCAGGAGGCCATCACTGTCCATGCATGGTGGTCTGCAGGACCAGAGGGTCCACAGGAGGATGGTAGGGTCCATGCATGGTATTTGATGGGACCAGAACCAGAAGGACCCCAAAAGACCATCAGGGTCCATGCGTGGTGGTCTGCAGGACTAGAGGGACCACAGGAGACCATCAGGGTCCATGCATGGTGGTCTGTAGGACTAGAGGGACCACAGGAGACCATCAGAGTCCATGCGTGGTGGTCTGCAGGACTAGAGGGACCACAGGAGACCATCAGGGTCCGTGCGTGGTGGTCTGTAGGACTAGAGGGACCACAGGAGACCATCAGGGTCCATGCATGGTGGTCTGTAGGACCAGAGGGGCTATGGGACACTGGTGGGGTCCATGCATGGCAGCCAGTAGGACTGGAGGGACCACAAAGAGACCATCAGGGACCATGAATGGTGGCCTGCAGGACCAGAGGGACCATGATGGTCAGCATGGCAGGAGTTGTGAAGCCACCATGAGCTGGGGACGCTCATGGAGATGTTGGTCACCGGTGTGGCCGCTGGCAGAGACAGGGCTCCTGGGTGGACTGAGCCAGAGGAACACCCACGTGCTGGGGAGACGGTGGGGACACGGTGGGGACCAGACCCCCTGCAGTGTCCCTATGGGAATGCAGCCCCCCCCAGTAGGTGCAAACCAGGAGAAACCTCTTCTCCATCCCAGCTTTGGCACGTGTGTAGCCCTTGCAGGGGACATGGCTGTGTGGGACAGGGCCTGGTGAGGGCCACGAGTCCTTCCATGAGTCTGGAGGTCCTGGGGGGGCTTCTAAGCCAATGGCTGCTGGGCAGGAGCTGGTTCTCCAGCAGGGGGTGGGGGCAGTCTGGTGGGACCCCTCAGGAGATGTAGGTAGAACATCCCCATGGCCATGGCCACCCAGCTCTGGTGGCTTCTTTGGCTTCTCCAGCCAGAGTCACCTCCCGTGGGCCTGGTCCTGACCCCTCTGTCCCACCTCCATCAGCACTCCCACTGCTGTCCCCCTCCATCCCACAGACCCCCCCCCAGCCCCATTTCAGAGAAGTTGGGGGGACACACAACCCTTCTGGGGGTGCTTCCACCAAGGACATCGTCCCCCATTGTCACCCCGTTGGGGACAGGACCTACAGCCTTAAGGCAAT
>NW_015091468.1:20793-24375 GCF_001431845.1 Calidris pugnax | reverse complement strand
CCTCCCCCATGGTGTCCCCCCCGCCCTGGTGACAAGAGTCCCAACAAAGAGGGGTCTGGGGACCACCGGGGTGGAGGGGACACCCAAATATCTGCCCCCCCTTCCCCAGGGAGGGGACAGCCACCCACCGGTGGGGAAGGACAGATGGTGGGTACTGGCAGGATGGGTGCAGACCCCACCGTGGTGGTCCAGAGTCACTGATGTCCCCCCCCAAACCTTCTCCTGATGGGGCTGGGATGGGGGGGCAAGGGTGGGGGATGCTCCTGGTCCCCAACCCCCTCCACCCCCCCAACTTTCACTCGGCCCCCGCCTCAGGCTGGCCCCCCTCGAGCTCCAGGCAGCCGTTGAGTTGGGGGTCGGGGGCTTGGGGGTCGTATTCTTCATCCAGAAAGTCCAGGGAGTTGTTACTGGGGAGCCCCCGGATGGTGAATTTGTGGGAGACCTTGGTCCACTGCTCCCGGTTACTGGCCACCCTCTCGTAGAGCTCCGCCGCCTTGGGGAAGAGGTCCTGCAGCAACCTGGGGTGGTGGGTGGAGGACATCCCCCCATCAGCACGACAAAAGGGTGTGGGGGGGTGATGGGAGAGAGGTCCTCCCCCTTCACCCTCACCCCCACCCCCCCTTCCCAACCCTGGTGCCATCTCTGGTGGGTTCTCACTTGTAGATGGGCATGGCGATGTGCTCCATGAAGCTGATCTGCAGCTCGGGGATGTAGGCTTTCTCCCGGTCCATCATCTCCAGCGGGCGGTTGCCCATGGCTTTCTCCTGAAGCGGTGGCAAGTTGAGGGTGTGGGGGGGGAGGTGTCAACAGCAGTGACCATCGTCTCCCCATTCCCAGCCAACCCCATCCTACCCAGCCCCAACCTCCTCCAAGCTCTCACAAGAGCGTTGGCCAACCCCAACCTTGGCCCAAGCCCTTGGAGCTACCTACCAGGTCACCCTGGGAGAAGAACTCCTTGTAGATCAGCTCCTGCAAGGGACAGGTTGTCAGTGAGGGGGGAGACATGCCTGGGATGACCCCCCACCACCCTCCAGACCCCTCTCCACGTCTGCAGGAGAACAGCTCTGCGTTGGGGTGGGTGGTCTGGGGGGTCCCTGCGTGGAGGGACCACCTCCATGGGGCAAGATGCCCCTACGAGAGGCTGGTTGCCAGCACTTGGGGACATGTGGGTGACCTGGGTGGGGTGGTGGTATCTGGGGGGGGTCAGCCCCACGACGTGGCACTCACCGCGATCTTCCTGGTGGTCTTCCAGCCCTTGGTCTGGTCGGAGAGGTCGCAGGAGGTCATGAGCAGGCAGAGCAGCAGGCTGCGGTGCTGCTTGTTCTTGGGGTCGTAGCCCACTGCCGGGCAAGGAGTGGGGCAAGGGTTGGGGGGCTGGAGAAGAAGCCCCACCACCTCCATCACCCCCCCTACTTTGGTGGACATCCATGCCACCTCCCAGCCTTGGTAGGATGAGTTCCCACCATACACCCCCACCTCAACCCCAAGCAGAGGAGCTTCACCTTCTGCCATCTTCTGGAGGTCCTTGAAGATGCGCAAGTGGTGGGCCAGGTCGGTGGCCAAGATGATGTCCCTCATGAGGTCCAGCATGCGCTGGTAGTCCTGTAGGGTCGGGCAAGAGGGTGGTGGGACTGTGCCCCTACCAGCCCGTGCCTCCCAAAGGTTGGATCCAGGGATGGGGACTTGGGGGGCTGGATGGGGGGTGAGGGGTGAGGTGGGTTGAGGTGGGGCATCTCACCTTGCGGGAGAAGTGGTCGAAGATGTTGCAGCCTTGGCTGTTGAGGATGGCGATGGCTTGGGCGAAGTGGTGCCTCTGTGGGAGACGTCGGGGTGGTGGGTGCAGGCAAGGGGGGGTGGTCCTGCCCCACCAGTGAGATGGGAGGTTTTTTTGGGGGGCAGGGGGTGGATCTCACCTCCATGACGGATCCCTCCGAGCTGTAGAGCGCGGCCAGGACTGATTTCTGCAGGGCAGAGCGACCCAAGTCACGGAGCTATGGGGGTTGAAGAAGACCCCCCTCCCCCTCCTCCTCCATGGCCCCCCATCCCTGTGTCTTCATGTCCCCCCCCCAACCCCGTGCACGTCCCAACGCTGGGCTCGGCTCACCGAGGCCACCTGGAAGGAGTTATTGGTGCCTCTGTGGTCCAGGTCGTGGCACATGCAGGAGATGAAGAGGGCAAAGATCTCGATGTCTCTGGAGGAGGGATGGGGAGGAAGAGCCAAGGGGGGGAAGGGGTGGAAAAGGGAGGAGAAAAGAGGGAAACTGAGGCAGGCGGGAGTACAGGGGGCACCCCAGGCCGAGCCGGGGGATGGGGATGACAGGGATGGGAGGACATCTCCTGGTCTTACTCCAGGTAGTTGACGAGCTCCAGGTTCTTGTAGAGCAGGTAGCAGAAGTGGGAGACGGAGAAGGCGTGCATCCAGTTGTGGTAGGGGGGGTCCCGGTAGCCCTTCTTCACCATCAGGCAGAACCTGGGGGTGAGGGGGGGGACAGGACAGGGCCATGAGAAGTGGGGAGGTCCTCTTGGGGACCCCTCGCTTGCCCAGAGGTCCCACAAGTGGCCATGGGGGCCATGGGGGCAAGAAGGGCCCCCCGGTAGCCCTTCTTCACCATCAGGCAGAACCTGGGGGTGAGGGGGGGGACAGGACAGGGCCATAAGAAGGGGGGAGGTCCTCTTGGGGACCTCCGCTTGCCCAGACGTCCCACAAGTGGCCATGGGGGCGGGAACAGGGATGGGGACCCACCTGGTGAGCGTCTGGCGGTCCATCTTGTAGTTGTTGATGAAGTTCATGTCCTGCAGCATGCTGAGGATGGCCTGCGGAGGGGACAATTGGGGTGGCGGGGGGGGGTGACAACACCCATCAGGGTGCCCCCCTGTGCCACCCCTTCCTGGGTGATGCCCAGGGGTGCAGCCCCAGCCTTCCCAACACCCTGGGGTTGGGGTGCACCTCACCGAGGGCAGGTGGGGGGACGGTGGCAGTTGGGGACTGTCCCCAAGGTTCTCACCATGGAGGTGTCGTCCTCGGGGAGGGAGCGTGGGGTGTAGGTGAAGCTGGCGAAGTTGGGGTCGATGGTGGAGACGGGCTGGATGCCCTCGCTCAGCAGCTTGGTGTACTCATCATCCGACACCTGCGGGAGCCATTGCAGGTGGCCATCACCATGACCCAGTCCCCAAGGTGTCCCCAAGGTGTCCCCAAGCTGTCCCTGGAGCCACATCAGCCCCAGAGAGAGCAGAGAGCCCCAGGAGGGTCACTGCCACCCTGCCATGGGGTGGAATGTGGGGGCACCACGCTGGCAGTGGGGGTCCCAGCTCATGTCCCTGTCCCTGTCACCGTTCCTGTCCCCGTGCCACCTCACCTTCATGTGGTACATCATCATCTCGTTGGCCAGGTGGCTGCGGTACTGCGCCTCGTTCACCTTCTTGTACAGCAGCGACTGCGGGGCGGGAGGGGGGGACGGGAGTGCTGGGGGTGGGCAGACCCCCCCAAAGCTCCCCAACACCCCAGAATATCCCTGCTCCCTGGATGTGTCCTCCCCATCCCATCCCCATCCCAATTCCATCCCAATCCCATCCCCATCCCAT
>NW_015091468.1:13866-20667 GCF_001431845.1 Calidris pugnax | reverse complement strand
AATCCCATCCCATCCCCATCATTATCCTCATCCCATCCTCATCTCCATCCCATCCCAATCCCATCCCCATCATCATCCTCATCCCAATCCCATCCCCATCATCATCCTCATCCCAATCCTATCCCATCCCCATCATCATCCTCATCCCATCCTCATCCCCATCCCCATTCCAATCCCAATCCCAACCCATCCCCATCATCATCCTCATCCCATCCTCATCCCCATCCCCATTCCAATCCCAATCCCAACCCATCCCCATCATCATCCTCATCCCATCCTCATCTCCATCTCCATCCCATCCCAACCCCACCCCTATCCTCATCACATCCCCATCCCATCCCCATCTCAATCCCATCCCATCCCCATCCCAATTCCATCCCCATCCCCATCCCAATCCCATCCCCATCCCATCCCCTCCCCATCCCTTTGGCATCCCATCCCATCCCATCTCCATCTCCATCCCCATCCCATCCCATCCCTTCCCATCCCATCCCATCCCCATCCCAATCTCATCCCGTCCCCATCATCATCCCCATCCCAATCCCAATCTCATCCCATCCCCATCCCATCCCCTCCCCATCCCTTTGGCATCCCATCCCATCCCATCTCCATCTCCATCCCCATCCCATCCCATCCCTTCCCATCCCATCCCATCCCCATCCCAATCTCATCCCGTCCCCATCATCATCCCCATCCCAATCCCAATCTCATCCCATCCCCATCCCATCCCCTCCCCATCCCTTTGGCATCCCATCCCATCCCATCTCCATCTCCATCTCTATCCCCATCCCATCCCCACCACCCTTGTCCCCAAGGAACGGAGACCACACACACACGTCCCCCCATCCCACTGCGCTGTGACCAGCTCTGGGGCAAAGCAGTGGGGTCCCCCTCACATTCGTCCCCCTCCCAGGGTTGGGGACCCCCTGGGGACATACATGGGCGATGCTGATGCCGCAGTAGATGGAGAAGGCGGTGGCCAGGTCCTCGTCGAACTTGCTGAACCAGGGGCCGTTGATCTTGTTGACCAGCTCCGCCACCCCAATGACCTCTGGGAGGGAGCAGAGGGGGGACAGGGGGCAGGATCAGGACCATGTGCTGGGGACAGGAGCGTCCCCATATGGCAGGGACAGGATTGTGCCCAGATGTTGGGGACAGGATGGTGCCCATTTGGGGACAGGATGGTGCCTGTTCCCATCCCATCCCCACCACCCTTGTCCCCAAGGAACGGAGACCACACACACACGTCCCCCCATCCCACTGCGCTGTGACCAGCTCTGGGGCAAAGCAGTGGGGTCCCCCTCACATTCGTCCCCCTCCCAGGGTTGGGGACCCCCTGGGGACATACATGGGCGATGCTGATGCCGCAGTAGATGGAGAAGGCGGTGGCCAGGTCCTCGTCGAACTTGCTGAACCAGGGGCCGTTGATCTTGTTGACCAGCTCCGCCACCCCAATGACCTCTGGGAGGGAGCAGAGGGGGGACAGGGGGCAGGATCAGGACCATGTGCTGGGGACAGGAGCGTCCCCATATGGCAGGGACAGGATTGTGCCCAGATGTTGGGGACAGGATGGTGCCCATTTGGGGACAGGATGGTGCCTGGATGCTGAGGACAGGATGGTGCCCATGTGGGGACAGGATGGTGACACCTCCACCCCAGCCCATCCAATCCCAACCCCATCCTCATCACATCCCCATCCCATCCCCATTCCAATCCCAATCCCAATCCCAATCCCATCCCCATCCCATCCCATCCCCACCTGCATCCCCATCCTATTACATCCCAGCCCCATCCCATCCCATCCCATCCCATCCCCACCACCCTTGTCCCCAAGGAACGGAGACCACACACACACGTCCCCCCATCCCTCTGCGCTGTGACCAGCTCTGGGGCAAAGCAGTGGGGTCCCCCTCACATTCGTCCCCCTCCCAGGGTTGGGGACCCCCTGGGGACATACATGGGCGATGCTGATGCCGCAGTAGATGGAGAAGGCGGTGGCCAGGTCCTCGTCGAACTTGCTGAACCAGGGGCCGTTGATCTTGTTGACCAGCTCCGCCACCCCAATGACCTCTGGGAGGGAGCAGAGGGGGGACAGGGGGCAGGATCAGGCCCGTGCGCTGGGGACAGGAGCGTCCCCATATGGCAGGGACAGGATTGGGGACAGGTTTTGGGGACAGGATGGTGCCCAGATGGTGGGGACAGGATCATGCCCATGTGTTGGGGACAGGATGGTGCCCATGTGGGGACAGGGCTGTGCTGTGTGTTGGGGACAGGATGGTGCCCGGACAGTGCCCAGATGTTGGGGGACACTGCTGTCCCCATGTGGAGACAGGGCTGTGCCCGTATGTTGGGGGACAGGATGGTGCCCAGATGGTGGGAACAGGATCGTGCCCATGTGTTGGGGACAAGATGGTGCCTGGATGCTAGGGACAGGATGGTGCCCATGTGGGGACAGGGCTATGCCCATGTGTTGGGGACAGGAGGGTGCCCAGATGGTGGGGGACACCGCTGTGCCCATGTAGTGGGGGACAGGATGGTGCCCATGTGTTGGGGACAGAAGGGTGCCCAGATGGTGCATGTAGTGGGGGACAGGATCGTGGCCACGTTCTGGGGACAAGATGGTGCCTGGATGCTGGAGACAGGATGGTGCCCACATGGGGACAGGATGGTGCCCACGTGGGGACAGGACGGTGCCCACATGGGGACAAGATGGTGCCCAGATGTTGGGGACAGGATGATGCCCAGATCTGGGAACAGGATGGTGCCTGGATGCTGGGGACAGGATGGTGCCCATGTGGGGACAGGGCTATGCCCATGTGTTGGGGACAGGAGGGTGCCCAGATGGTGGGGGACACCGCTGTGCCCATGTAGTGGGGGACAGGATGGTGCCCATGTATTGGGGACAGGATGGTGCCCAGATCTGGGAACAGGATGGTGCCCACATGGGGACAGGGATGTGCCCGTGTGAGGGCTGTCCCCATGTGTTGGGGACAGAAAGGTGCCTGGATGGTGCCCAGATGTTGGGGGACACCACTGTGCCCATGTGGAGACAAGGCTGTGCCCATGTGTTGGGGACAGGATGGTGCCCAGATGGTGGGGGACACCGCTGTGCCCATGTGGGGACAGGGCTGTGCCCGTGTGTTGGGGACAGAAGGGTGCCCAGATGGTGGGGGACACCGCTGTGCCCATGTGGGGACAGGTCTGTGCCCATGTGTGGGGCCAAGACGGTGCCCACATGGGGACAGGGCTGTGCCCACGTGTTAGGGACAGGATGGTGCCCAGATGCTGAGGACAGGATGGTGCCCATGTGGGGACAGGATGGTGCCCATGTGGGGACAGGGCTGTCCCCATGTGTTGGGGACAGAAAGGTGCCTGGATGGTGCCCAGATGTTGGGGGACACCACTGTGCCCATGTGGAGACAAGGCTGTGCCCATGTGTTGGGGACAGGATGGTGCCCAGATGGTGGGGGACACCGCTGTGCCCATGTGGGGACAGGGCTGTGCCCGTGTGTTGGGGACAGAAGGGTGCCCAGATGGTGGGGGACACCACTGTGCCCATGTAGTGGGGGGCAGGATGGTGCCCATGTGGTTGGGGACAGGGCTGTGCCCATGTGTTGGGGACAGGATGGTGCCCGAATACTGGGGACAGGATGGTGCCCACATTGTGGGGGACACCACTGTGCCCATGTAGTGGGGGACAAGATCATGGCCACGTTCTGGGGACAGGATGGTGCCCATGTGGGGATAGGGCTGTGCCCATGTATTGGGGACAGGATGGTGCCCACATTGTGGGGGACACCACTGTGCCCATGTAGTGGGGGACAAGATCATGGCCACGTTCTGGGGACAGGATGGTGCCCATGTGGGGACAGGGCTGTGCCCATGTGGTGGGGACAGAATGGTGCCTGGATGGTGCCCAGATGTTGGGGGACACCGCTGTGCCCATGTGGAGACAGGGCTGTGCCCATATGTTGGGGACAGGATGGTGCCCATGTGGGGACAGGATGGTTCCTATCTGTTGGGGACAGGATGGTGCCCATGTGGGGACAGGATGGTTCCTATCTGCTGGGGACAGGATGGTGCCCATGTGGGGACAGGGCTGTGTCTGTGTGTTGGGGACAGGATGGTGCCCATGTGGGGACAGGATGGTTCCTATCTGTTGGGGACAGGATGGTGCCCATGTGGGGACAGGATGGTTCCTATCTGCTGGGGACAGGATGGTGCCCATGTGGGGACAGGGCTGTGTCTGTGTGTTGGGGACAGGATGGTGCCCACATTGGGGGGGACACCACTGTGCCCATGTAGTGGGGGACAGGATCGTGGCCACGTTCTGGGGACAGGAGGGTGCCCACATGGGGACAGAGCTGTACCCATATACCTGGATGGTGCCCAGATGTTGGGGGACACCGCTGTGCCCATGTGGAGACAGGGCTGTGCCCGTATGTTGGGGGACAGGATGGTGCCCAGATGGTGGGAACAGGATCGTGCCCATGTGTTGGGGACAAGATGGTGCCTGGATGCTAGGGACAGGATGGTGCCCATGTGGGGACAGGGCTATGCCCATGTGTTGGGGACAGGAGGGTGCCCAGATGGTGGGGGACACCGCTGTGCCCATGTAGTGGGGGACAGGATGGTGCCCATGTGTTGGGGACAGAAGGGTGCCCAGATGGTGGGGGACACCACTGTGCCCATGTAGTGGGGGACAGGATGGTGCCCAGATGCTGGGGACAAGATGGTGCCTGGATGCTGGGGACAGGATGGTGCCCACGTGGGGACAGGACGGTGCCCACATGGGGACAAGATGGTGCCCAGATGTTGGGGACAGGATGATGCCCAGATCTGGGAACAGGATGGTGCCTGGATGCTGGGGACAGGATGGTGCCCATGTGGGGACAGGTCTGTGCCCATGTGTGGGGCCAAGACGGTGCCCACATGGGGACAGGGCTGTGCCCACGTGTTAGGGACAGGATGGTGCCCAGATGCTGAGGACAGGATGGTGCCCATGTGGGGACAGGATGGTGCCCATGTGGGGACAGGGCTGTCCCCATGTGTTGGGGACAGAAAGGTGCCTGGATGGTGCCCAGATGTTGGGGGACACCACTGTGCCCATGTGGAGACAAGGCTGTGCCCATGTGTTGGGGACAGGATGGTGCCCAGATGGTGGGGGACACCGCTGTGCCCATGTGGGGACAGGGCTGTGCCCGTGTGTTGGGGACAGAAGGGTGCCCAGATGGTGGGGGACACCACTGTGCCCATGTAGTGGGGGGCAGGATGGTGCCCATGTGGTTGGGGACAGGGCTGTGCCCATGTGTTGGGGACAGGATGGTGCCCGAATACTGGGGACAGGATGGTGCCCACATGGGGACAGGGCTGTGCCCATGTGTTGGGAACAGGATGGTGCCCATTTGGGAACAGGATGGTGCCTGGATGCTGGGGACAAGATGGTGCCCATGTGGGGATAGGGCTGTGCCCATGTATTGGGGACAGGATGGTGCCCACATTGGGGGGGACACCACTGTGCCCATGTAGTGGGGGACAGGATCGTGGCCACGTTCTGGGGACAGGAGGGTGCCCACATGGGGACAGAGCTGTACCCATATATTGGGGACAGGATGGTGCCCATGTGGGGACAGGGCTGTGTCTGTGTGTTGGGGACAGGATGGTGCCCATGTGGGGACAGGGCTGTGCCCACGTGTTGGGGACAGGATGGTGCCCATGTGGGGACAGGGCTGTGCCCATGTGGTGGGGACAGAATGGTGCCTGGATGGTGCCCAGATGTTGGGGGACACCGCTGTGCCCATGTGGAGACAGGGCTGTGCCCATATGTTGGGGACAGGATGGTGCCCATGTGGGGACAGGATGGTTCCTATCTGCTGGGGACAGGATGGTGCCCATGTGGGGACAGGAGGTGCCCAGATCTGGGGACAAGATGGTGCCCATGTGGGGACAGGGCTGTGCCCATGTGTGGGGCCAGAAGGGTGCCCATCTGCTGGGGACAGGATGATCCCCAAGCACCAGGAGCACCATCATGCCCACGTGCCGAGGGGACACCACGATGCCCTTGCGCAGCTGATGGAAGGACACCAGTTTTGGGGACCTGGGTGCCACCTCCACGTTTTGGCGGTGGAGGGGACACACACCGTGGCCACGGGTGGCGGGTGACAACCCGGTGTCCCCTCACCCTGGCTCTCGTTCTTGATGGGGAAGCAGAGGATGTTGCGGGTGCGGAAGCCGGTGCTGTCGTCCACCCCCCGGTAGAAGAGCGGGTGGGAGTAGGCGTCCTTGATGTTCAAGATCTTGCCGGTGGTGGCCACGTGGCCAGCGATGCCCTGGTCGGCTGGGATGCGGATCTCGTAGCTCTGCCATCAAGGAGGGAGGTCGGGGTGGAGATGTGTCACCAGGGTGTGACACGCACCACCCCCCACCCCCCAAAAAACCCCAAATTCAGGCCCCCTCGTCCCCATGCTCACCTCATCGTCCACCACGCCACCATCGAACACCTTGGCCACCAGCTCGTGGCTGAGCCGGTCCAGCAGGAACACGGAGCATCTGCAAGAGAGGTCACCACCCCCCATGGCACCCACGGCACGGGGTGGGGGGGTCCCCAGGTGTGTCATTGTCCCCCCCTCCCTACCCCCATCCCCAATTTTGGGGGTCACCCCCCACTCACATCTCGGCGTTGCTGAGGTTTCGGGCCTCGGTGATGATCTCCTGGAGCAGGACCGAGACGTCGTCTGGAAAGGGGGGGGTGGGGGGGTGAAGTGGGGGGAGAAGGTCAGGGACCCCCCCCCCCATCCACCT
>NW_015091468.1:8307-13685 GCF_001431845.1 Calidris pugnax | reverse complement strand
GTGTGCGTGCATGCCTGCATGGCTGTGCATGAGTATGCACACGTGTGTGCATGTGTGTGTGCATTTATGTACGTGTGTGTGCATATGTGTGCCTGTGCATACATATGTGTGCATGTATGTGCACGTATCTGTGCATATGTATGAATGTGCACGCATGCCTGCATGGCTGTGCATGAGTATGCACATGTGTGTGTGCATTCGTGTACGTGTCTGCGTGTATCTGTGCATGTGTATGAGTGTGCATGCATGCCTGCATGGCTGTGCATGAGTATGCACACGTGTGTGTGTGTGTGTGTGTGTGCATTTATGTACGTGTGTGTGCATGTGTGTGCCTGTGAGTGCATATGTGTGTATGTGTGTATGTGTGTGTGCGTATCTGTGCATCTGTGCATGTGTATGAGTGTGCGTGCATGCCTGCATGGCTGTGCATGAGTATGCACACGTCTGTGTGCATGTGTGTGTGCATTCGTGTACGTGTGTGCGCATGTGTGTGCCTGTGCATGCATATGTGTGTATGTGTGTGCGCGTATCTGTGCATCTGTGCATATGTATGAGTCTGCGTGCATGCCTGCATGGCTGTGCATGAGTATGCACATGTGTGTGCATTCGTGCATTTGTGTGTGTGCATATGTGTGCCTGTGCATGCATATGTGTGCATGTATGTGCACGTATCTGTGCATGTGTATGAGTGTGTGTGCATGCCTGCATGGCTGTGCATGAGTATGCACATGTGTGTGCATTCGTGCATTTGTGTGTGTGCTTATGTGTGCCTGTGCATGCATATGTGTGCATGTGTGTGCGCATATCTGTGCATGTGTATGAGTGTGCACGCATGCCTGCATGGCTGTGCATGAGTATGCACATGTGTGTGTGCATGTGTGTGTGCATTCGTGTACGTGTGTGTGCGTATGTGTGCCTGTGCGTGCATATGTGTGCATGTGTGTGTATATATGCATCTGTGCATGTGCCTATTCATATTCATGCACACGTGCATGTGCACATGTGTGTGCATGTGTGTGCATGTACATGTGGGGGTGTGCATGCGTCTGCATGTGTGCACGTGCATGCATTTGAATATGTGTGCACGTGTGCCTGCACACGCATGTGTTCATGTGCATGGCATGCATGTGCATGTGTGCCCATCGTATGGTGACACGGCCTGTGTGTGCCTGCAGCAGTGCACACGTGTGTGCAGCAATATGTGTTCAGCCGCGTGTGTGTGTGTGCATGCATGTGCAGCAGAGTGTGTGTGCAGCAATGCATGTGTTCGTGCAGCAGTGTGTGCATGCAGCTCAGCGTGTGCATGCAGCAGCACGTGTGTGCATGCAGCAGTGCATGTATGTGTGCATGCAGCGGTACACGCATGCAGTAGTGCATACATGTGCGCAGCAGTGTGCGTGCATGCAGCAGTATGTGTGCAGCACCACATACGTGTGTGCAGCAATGCATATGTGCAGGCATGCAGCAGTGCACATGTGTGTGCAGCTGTGCATGTGTGCAGCAGAACACGCCTGCAGAAGTACATGTATGCAGCGGGACATGCATGCAGCAGTACATGTGTGCAGCAGTCCATGGGTGCAGCAGTACACACGTGAGGCAGAACACACATGCAGAATTACATGTGTGCAGCAGTACATGCATGGAGCAGAACACATGTACAGCAGAACACGTGTGCAGCAGAGCATGCATGAGGCAGTACATGCGTGCAGCAGAACATGGGTGCAGCAGTACATGCGTGCAGCAGTACACACGTGCAGCACTGCACATGTGGAGCAGTACATGCATGCAGCAGTACATGTCTGCAGCGATACACGTGTGCAGCAGAACATGTGTGCAGCAGAACAGGTGTGGAGCAGAGTATGCATGCAGCAGTATACGTGTGCATCAGTACACACATGCAGCAGTGCATGGGTTCAGCTGTACACATGTGCAGCAGTACACAGGTGCAGCAGTACACGTGTGCAGTAGTACATGCATTCAGCAGTACACACATGCAGCAGTACACGTCTGCAGCAGTACACATGTGGAGCAGTCCATGTATGAAGCAGAACACATGTGCAACAGAGCATGTGTGCAGCAGTACACACATGCAGCAGTACATGCGTGCAGCAGTACACGTCTGCAGCGATACACATGTGCAGCAGAACACGTGTGCAGCAGAGCATGCATGAGGCAGTACATGTGTGCAGCAGTACATGGGTGCAACAGTAAACGCGTGCAGCAGTCCATGCATGCAGCAGAACACACGTGCAGCAATCCATGCATGCAGCAGAACACGTGTGCAGCAGTACACACGTGCAGCAGTACACATGTGCAGCAGTACACGTGTGCAGCAGTACACACGTGCAGCAGTACATGTCTGCAGCAGTCCATGCATGCAGCAGAACACGTCTGCAACGATACAGTGTGCAGCAGAACACGTGTGCAGCTGAGCATGCATGCAGCAGTACACGCGTGCAGCAGTACACACGTCCAGCAGTCCATGTCTGCAGCAGAACGTGTGGAGCAGAGCATACATGCAGCAGTACATGTGTTCAGCTGTACACATGTGCAGCAGTATACACGTGCAGCAGTACACACGTGCAGCAGTACATGTCTGCAGCAGTACACATGTGGAGCAGTCTATGCATGCAGCAGAACACACGTGCAATGGAGCATGTGTGCAGCAGAGCATGCATGCAGCAGTACACACGTGCAGCAGTACACATGTGCAGCAGTACACACGTGCAGCAGTACATGTGTGCAGCAGTCCATGCGTGCAGCAGAACATGTCTGCAGCGATACACATGTGCAGCAGAACATGTGTGCAGCAGAGCATGCATGCAGCAGTACATGGTTTCAGCTGTACACATGTGCAGCAGTACATGTCTGCAGCAGAACACGTGTGCAGCAGAACACGTGTGCAGCAGTACCCATGTGCAGCAGTACACATGTGGAGCTGTACATGCATGCAGCAGTACACGTCTGCAGAGATACACATGTACAGCAGAACACGTGTGCAGCAGAGCATGCATGCAGCAGTACATGGTTTCAGCTGTACACACGTGCAGCAGTACATGTCTGCAGCAGAACACGTGTGCAACAGAGCATGTGTGCAGCAGTACACGCATGCAGCAGAACACAGGTGCAACAGTACACGTGTGCAGCAGTACACATGTGGACCAGTGCATGCATGCAGCAGTACACACATGCAGCAGCACACATGTACAGCAGTGCACGCATGTAGCAGTACACACGTGCAGCAGTACACGTCTGCAGCAGTACACATGTGGAGCAGTGCATGCATACAGCAGAGCACACATGCAGCAGTACACATGTGGAGCAGTACACGCGTGCAGCAGTACACACATGCAGCAGCACACATGTACAGCAGTGTACACGTGTAGCAGTACAGACGTGCAGCAGTACACGTCTGCAGCAGTACACATGTGGAGCAGTGCATGCATACATGCAGCAGTACACACATGCAGCAGCACACGTGTACAGCAGTACACGTGTGCAGCAATACACGCGTGCAGCAGTACATGTGTGCAGCAGTACACGTCTGCAGCAGTACACGTCTGCAGCGATACACCTGTGCAGCAGAACACGCGTGTAGCAGTACACATGTGCAACAATACACGTGTACAGCAGTACACATGTGCATCAGTACACGCATGCAGCAACACGTGTGTGCACACAACGCCACGTGCACGGCAGCGCAGGGGACAAGCTCCCCCCACGTTGGGGACCCCGATGCCACCATCCCGGGGGGTGTGTGTGTGGGGGGGGCTACATGCAGTGTGGGGGGGTCCGTGTCCCCCCCCCCAGGACACGGCCGCTCCCCACAGCGTCCACCTACCCAAGTGTGTGAAGAGGTTCTTCGCCACCTGCAGCAGGGCCTGGTGAGGACACACAAACACACGAGGAGGACACCATCAGCCACCCACCCACCGGCGTGAGGTGGGGACACGCACACGCGTGTGACACGTGTGTGTGTGTGTCATCCTTTCACCACCACCCCGTGGTGCTCACCTGGCACTCACACTTGAGCTTCTGCTCCTTCTGGAAGGCCAAGGTGCTGGTGAGCACCGTGGAGGTGTAGCAGAAGCAGTGCTGGATCTTGTGCTCGTCCGTGTCCGTGTAGCTGTGGGACGGACACACACACACACACACATGACCCCCACGGTGTGTGTGTGTTGGGGGGGACACCCCTCAGTCCCCTGTCCCCACTGATCCTCACTCCATGCCTGCTCCCCCCCTGGTTTTTCACCATCATGGAGATGTTCCACCATCCCCAAGGGCAGCCCCAAGGTGGGGTAGAAGGGAAGAGGAGGTCCAGGGGTGTGTGTGTGTGTGCAAACCCTCTGTGTGTGTCCCCTCATAGAATCACATGGGGTTGGAAGGGACCTCTGGAGATCATCCAGTCCAACCCCCTGCCAGAGCAGGTCCACCCAGAGCAGGTCCCACAGGAACATGTCCAGGTGGGGTTTTGAATGTCTCCAGAGAAGGGGACTCCACCACCTCTCTGGGCAGCCTCTGCCAGGGCTCTGCCACCCTCACAGGGAAGACACACACACACACACACACATGACCCCCACGGTGTGTGTGGGGCGGGGGGACACCCCTCAGTCCCCTGTCCCCACTGCTCCTCACTCCACGCCTGCTTTGGTGGCTTTTCACCATCATGGAGATGTTCCACCATCCCCAAGGGCAGCCCCAAGGTGGGGTAGAAGGGAAGAGGAGGTCCAGGGGTGTGTGTGTGTGTGCAAACCCTCTGTGTGTGTGTCCCCTCATAGAATCACATAGGGTTGGAAGGGACCTCTGGAGATCATCCAGTCCAACCCCCTGCCAGAGCAGGGCCACCCAGAGCAGGTCCCACAGGAACGTGTCCAGGTGGGGTTTGGATGTCTCCAGAGAAGGAGACTCCACCACCTCTCTGGGCAGCCTCTGCCAGGGCTCTGCCACCCTCACAGGGAAGAAGTTCCTCCTCATGTTGAGGTGGAACTTCTCATGGTCAAGTTTGTGCCCATTTCCTCTTGTCCTGTCCCTGGGCACCACTGAAAAAAGACCAGCCCCATCCTCCTGACACCCACCCTTGAAGGATTTAGAGGTGTTGATCAGATCCCCCCTCAGCCTTCTCCAGACTAAGAAGACCCAAGTCCCTCAGTGTTTCCTCAGCAGAGAGATGCTCCAGTCCCTCATCATCCTCGCAGCCTCTGCTGTCCCCTCTCCAGCAGTTCCCTGTCCTTCTGGAACTGGGGAGCCCAGAACTGGTCCCAGTGCTCCAGCTGGGGCCTCCCCAGGGCAGGGCAGAGGGGCAGGATGACCTCCCTCGAGGTTCTCCATGTTCTTCTTGATGCCCCCCAGGGTGCCCTTGGCTTTCTTGGCCACCAGGG
>NW_015091468.1:5064-7752 GCF_001431845.1 Calidris pugnax | reverse complement strand
CACCCCCCCGCCAGGGCAGTCTGGCCCCTCCTCTGCCCACCCAAGGTGTCCCCCCACAACCTTGAACCTCTTCCCTGGGGTTGATCAGGTTCACTCTGGAGACTAGTGATGGTTAGGACAAGGGTGTTCACTCTGGAGACTACTGAGGGTTAGGACAAGGCTGTTCACTCTGGAGACTACTGAGGGTTAGGACAAGGCTGTCCACTCTGGTCACTACTGAGGGCTGCCTACAGGACACTG
Organism: Calidris pugnax; assembly: GCF_001431845.1. Lineage (NCBI taxonomy): Eukaryota > Metazoa > Chordata > Aves > Charadriiformes > Scolopacidae > Calidris > Calidris pugnax. The sequence continues at coordinate 7,512 of NW_015091468.1, read as the reverse complement.
GGGAGCAGAAGGGGGACACACAGGTCCTCTCTAAGCATTTCTGTGGCCACAGTGGCACTGTTCACTCTGGAGACCACTGATGGTTATGGCAAGGCTGGTCACCCTGGTCACAGCGATGGCAAGGCTGTTCACTCTGGAGACTACTGAGGGCTGTGTACAGGACACTGGGGAGCAGGAGGAGGACACACAGGTCCTCTCTCAGCATTTCTGTGGTCATGGTGGCACCGTTCACTCTGGAGACTACTGATGGCAAGGACAAGACTGTTCACCCTGGTCACTATTGACAGCGACGGCAAGGCTGTTCACTCTGGTGTCTACTGAGCACTGTGCACAGGACACTGGGGAGCAGGAGGGGGACACACAGGTTGTCTCTTGCTGTTTCTGTGGCTACAGTGGCACTGTTCACTCTGGAGACTACTGAGGACAGGACACTGGGAGCAAGAGGGGGACCCGCAGGTGGCACTGTTCACTCTGGAGACTACCGAGGGCTGTGCACAGGACACTGGGGAGCAGGAGGGGGACACACAGGTCCTCTCTAAGCATTTTTGTGGCTATGGTGGCACCGTTCACTCTGGAGACTACTGATGGCAAGGGCAAGGCTGTTCACTCTGGAGACTACTGAGGGTTCTACACAGGACACTGGGGAGCAGGAGGGGGACACACAGGTCCCCTCAGCGTTTCTGTGGCCATGGTGGCACTGTTCACTCTGGAGCCTACTAATGGTTATGGCAAGGCTGGTCACCCTGGTCACAGCGATGGCAAGGCTGTTCACTCTGGAGACTACTGAGGGCTGTGTACAGGACACTGGGGAGCAGGAGGAGGACACACAGGTCCTCTCTCAGCATTTCTGTGGTCACGGTGGCACCGTTCACTCTGGAGACTACTGATGGCAAGGACAAGACTGTTCACCCTGGTCACTATTGACAGCGACGGCAAGGCTGTTCACTCTGGTGTCTACTGAGCACTGTGCACAGGACACTGGGGAGCAGGAGGGGGACACACAGGTTGTCTCTTGCTGTTTCTGTGGCTACAGTGGCACTGTTCACTCTGGAGACTACTGAGGACAGGACACTGGGAGCAAGAGGGGGACCCGCAGGTGGCACTGTTCACTCTGGAGACTACCGAGGGCTGTGCACAGGACACTGGGGAGCAGGAGGGGGACACACAGGTCCTCTCTAAGCATTTTTGTGGCTATGGTGGCACCGTTCACTCTGGAGACTACTGATGGCAAGGGCAAGGCTGTTCACTCTGGAGACTACTGAGGGTTCTACACAGGACACTGGGGAGCAGGAGGGGGACACACAGGTCCCCTCAGCGTTTCTGTGGCCATGGTGGCACTGTTCACTCTGGAGCCTACTAATGGTTATGGCAAGGCTGGTCACCCTGGTCACAGCGATGGCAAGGCTGTTCACTCTGGAGACTACTGAGGGCTGTGCACAAGACACTGGGGAGCAGGAGGAGGACACACAGGTCCTCTCTCAGCATTTCTGTGGTCATGGTGGCACCGTTCACTCTGGAGACTACTGATGGTTATGGCGGGACTGTTCACCCTGGAGACTCCTGAGGGTTAGAACAAGGCTGTTCACTCAGGAGACTAATGATGGCAAGGAAAAGGCTATTCACTCTGGAGACTACTGAGGGCTGTGTACAGGACACTGGGGAGCAGGAGGGGGACCCGCAGGTGGCACTGTTCACTCTGGAGACTACTGAGGCTTATGGCAAGGCTGTTCACTCTGGAGCCTACTAATGGTTAGGACAAGGCTGTTCACTCTGGAGACTACTAAGGGCTGTGACCAGGACACTGGGGAGCAGGAGGGGGACACACAGGTCCTCTCTAAGCATTTTTGTGGCTATGGTGGCACCGTTCACTCTGGAGACTACTGATGGCAAGGGCAAGGCTGTTCACTCTGGAGACTACTGAGGGTTCTACACAGGACACTGGGGAGCAGGAGGGGGACCCGCAGGTGGCACTGTTCACTCTGGAGACTACTGAGGACAGGACACTGGGAGCAAGAGGGGGACCCGCAGGTGGCACTGTTCACTCTGGAGACTACTGATGGTTATGGCAGGGCTGTTCACCCTGGAGACTCCTGAGGGTTAGAACAAGGCTGTTCACTCAGGAGACTAATGATGGCAAGGAAAAGGCTATTCACTCTGGAGACTACTGAGGGCTGTGCACAAGACACTGGGGAGCAGGAGGGGGACACACAGGTCCTCTCTAAGCATTTTTGTGGCTATGGTGGCACCGTTCACTCTGGAGACTACTGATGGTTATGGCGGGACTGTTCACCCTGGAGACTCCTGAGGGTTAGAACAAGGCTGTTCACTCAGGAGACTAATGATGGCAAGGAAAAGGCTATTCACTCTGGAGACTACTGAGGGCTGTGCACAAGACACTGGGGAGCAGGAGGGGGACACACAGGTCCTCTCTAAGCATTTTTGTGGCTA
>NW_015091468.1:2552-5054 GCF_001431845.1 Calidris pugnax | reverse complement strand
GAGGGCTGTGAACAAGACACTGGGGAGCAGGAGGAGGACACACAGGTCCTCTCTCAGCATTTCTGTGGTCATGGTGGCACCGTTCACTCTGGAGACTACTGATGGCAAGGACAAGACTGTTCACCCTGGTCACTATTGACAGCGACGGCAAGGCTGTTCACTCTGGTGTCTACTGAGCACTGTGCACAGGACACTGGGGAGCAGGAGGGGGACACACAGGTTGTCTCTTGCTGTTTCTGTGGCTACAGTGGCACTGTTCACTCTGGAGACCACTGATGGTTATGGCAAGGCTGGTCACCCTGGTCACAGCGATGGCAAGGCTGTTCACTCTGGAGACTACTGAGGGCTGTGTACAGGACACTGGGGAGCAGGAGGAGGACACACAGGTCCTCTCTCAGCATTTCTGTGGTCATGGTGGCACCGTTCACTCTGGAGACTACTGATGGCAAGGACAAGACTGTTCACCCTGGTCACTATTGACAGCGACGGCAAGGCTGTTCACTCTGGTGTCTACTGAGCACTGTGCACAGGACACTGGGGAGCAGGAGGGGGACACACAGGTTGTCTCTTGCTGTTTCTGTGGCTACAGTGGCACTGTTCACTCTGGAGACTACTGAGGACAGGACACTGGGAGCAAGAGGGGGACCCGCAGGTGGCACTGTTCACTCTGGAGACTACCGAGGGCTGTGCACAGGACACTGGGGAGCAGGAGGGGGACACACAGGTCCTCTCTAAGCATTTTTGTGGCTATGGTGGCACCGTTCACTCTGGAGACTACTGATGGCAAGGGCAAGGCTGTTCACTCTGGAGACTACTGAGGGTTCTACACAGGACACTGGGGAGCAGGAGGGGGACACACAGGTCCCCTCAGCGTTTCTGTGGCCATGGTGGCACTGTTCACTCTGGAGCCTACTAATGGTTATGGCAAGGCTGGTCACCCTGGTCACAGCGATGGCAAGGCTGTTCACTCTGGAGACTACTGAGGGCTGTGCACAAGACACTGGGGAGCAGGAGGAGGACACACAGGTCCTCTCTCAGCATTTCTGTGGTCATGGTGGCACCGTTCACTCTGGAGACTACTGATGGTTATGGCGGGACTGTTCACCCTGGAGACTCCTGAGGGTTAGAACAAGGCTGTTCACTCAGGAGACTAATGATGGCAAGGAAAAGGCTATTCACTCTGGAGACTACTGAGGGCTGTGTACAGGACACTGGGGAGCAGGAGGGGGACCCGCAGGTGGCACTGTTCACTCTGGAGACTACTGAGGCTTATGGCAAGGCTGTTCACTCTGGAGCCTACTAATGGTTAGGACAAGGCTGTTCACTCTGGAGACTACTAAGGGCTGTGACCAGGACACTGGGGAGCAGGAGGGGGACACACAGGTCCTCTCTAAGCATTTTTGTGGCTATGGTGGCACCGTTCACTCTGGAGACTACTGATGGCAAGGGCAAGGCTGTTCACTCTGGAGACTGTGTCATCGTTGTCCCCTCCATCCTCACCACAGAGCTGCAAGATCTTGCAGTCCAGGTCGCTGTAGCCGCTGTCGGGCGCCTTCTCGGGTTTGGCCAAGGAGTTTTGGGAGGAGCTGGTGGAGAGGCTGACCTGGGGCCAGGGTTGAAGCTTCTGGAGGGCTTGCAGGCGCCGGTAGGCCACCAGGGTCTGGAAGGGACAAAGGGGACAAAGAAGGGTTGGGGGACAAGGGTGGAATGTCCCCAGGTGCCGTGGTGGAGTTGAGGTCACTCACGTGTCTCTCCAACGCACGTAGGTTCTGCTCGTCCGAGTCGCTCAGCTGGCTGCAGTGGACCTGGTGGGAAGGGAGATGTTGTGGGGTGAGGACCTCAATGTCCAAAGCTTGTCCCTGTCCCCCCAGAGCTCGGCCCGTGTCCCCGTGCTCACCAGGATGACGCAAACCACGGCCCCGCTGTCCTTGTCCACCAGCGGGATGATGAGCACTGCAAGAGAAAGAGAGTTGGTCCTAAGTGGGCACTGGGGGAACCGTCAAGATGCACGTCCCCACCACGTGCCCATGTGTCACCCACCCAACCACCCAACCATCCTCCCATCCATCCGTCCATCCATAGAATCATAGAAGGGCTTGGGTGGGAAGGGACCTTTAAAGGTCATCCAGTCCCATCTCCTGCCCCAGGCAGGGACACCTCCCACCAGACCAGATTGCTCAAAGCCCCCTCCAACCTGGCCTTGAACCCCTCCAGGGATGGGGCAGCCACAGCTTCTCTGGGCAAGCTGGGCATCCATCCATCCATCCATCCATCCATCCATCCATCCATCCATCTGTCCACCTCCATGCCCACTTGTCCCCCAGGCACCCCTTAGTCCCAATGCCCACCTGTCCCTCACCCCTTCATCCTGCTTCCATCCACCTGTATGTGCCCATCTCTCATCCATCTACAGACGCCCACACCCATCTACCAACTCATCAACCAACTCACCCACCAACCAAGCCATCCACCCACCCACCTATCCATCCGTCCGTCCGTCCA
>NW_015091468.1:0-1879 GCF_001431845.1 Calidris pugnax | reverse complement strand
CCACCCACCCACCCACCATTCCATCTACCCACCCACCAACCAACCAACCCATCCATCTATCCACCCACCAACCAACCCATTCACCCACCAAACAATGCATCCATCTACCAACCAACCCATCCATCCACCCACCCACCATTCCATCCACCCACCAACGAACCCATCCATCCACTAACCCACCAACCAACCAACCCATCCACCCACCAACCAAACCATCCATTCACCCACCCATCAGCCAACCCACCCATCAGCCAACCCACCCATCCATCCACCCACCCAGCCCTATGCTCCTCCCCCAACCCATTGCCCACCCCCCAGCCCCACCTTGCGTTCCAGGGGCCAGAGGTGCCGCCAGGTGCCCCAGCTGCTGGTTGGGGAGCTCGGTGGAGGGCAGCCCCCCACACTCCAGCCGCTTCTGCCTCCGCACCGCATCCCTGTGGGGACAGGGACGGGGTGGAGGGGACACCCTGAGCCACCACCCCAGGGGGGAAGCAAGCAGCTCCCCCCTGGGCAGGGGCACCATCCCGGGCAGGGGACCTGTGTCCTCGGCGAAGAAACAGGCCACCAGGACTGCACAGCCCACGTGGGAAAGGGATAGGGATGGGGATGAGGATGAGGAAGGAGATGGGGAGAGGGAAGGGAAAGGGGATGAGGTCGGGGTCAGGGATGGGGACGGGGATGGGGATAGGGATGAGGATGGAGATGGAGATGGAGATGGGATGGGGATGGAGATAGAGATGGAGATGGAGACAGGGAAAGGAAAAGGGATGGGAACAAGGATGAGGAGATGGGGATGAGGATGAAGATGAAGATGGAGATGGAGATGGGGAAGAGAAAGAGGATGGGATGAGGATGAGGATGAGGATGAGGATGAGGATGAGGATGAGGATGAGGATGGAGATGGGGAGAGGGAAGGGAAAGGGGATGAGGTCGGGGACAGGGATGGGGATAGGGATGAGGATGGAGATGGAGACAAGGAAAGGAAAAAGGATGAGAACAAGGATGAGGAGATGGGGATGAGGATGAAGATGGAGGTGGGGATGGGATGAGGATGAGGATGGAGATGGAGACAGGGAAGGGAAAAGGGGATGGGATGATGATGGAGATGGAGCCAGGGAAGGGAAAAGGGATGGGGATGAAGATGAAGATGAAGATGGAGATGAGGATGGGGAAGGGAAAGAGGATGAGGTTGGGGACAGGGATGGAATGATGGGGATGGGGCAGGGATGAGGAGGATGAGGCTGAGGATGGAGATGAGGGTGGGGAAGAAGATGGGGATGGGGGCAGAAGAGGATGGGGATGGAGATGGGGATGGAGATGGGACAGGGATGAGGAGGAGGAGGATGAGGCTGAGGATGGAGATGGAGACGGGGATGGGGACAAAAGAAGATGAGGATGGGGATGGAGATGAGGAGATGGGGATGGATCCACCAGCCGTGTCCCTTGAGAAACCTCACACACGTGTGTACACACATCCATGCCAGCTCACACGCGTGTGCACACACACACACACAAACGGGGGGAGGGGTGGGCTCACCTGAGCTTCCCCTCAGACGGCAGCTCGTGAGGGGGGTCATCACAGATCAGCCGGGTGTCCCCCTCCAGCAGGTAGATGTAGACGTGCTCCTGGGGAGGGGGACGGGCAGTGATGAGGGATGGGGACACCCCGGACATCCCAGACCCCCCCGCTTTGGGACCACCACTCCCACCCCCCAACCCCCCATTGGCTCAGAAGTCCTTGCCCCACACCCCCCAACCCCCCATTGGCTCAGAAGTCCTTGCCCCACCCCCCGGCTCTGCAGGGAGCCTCAGTTTCCCCATGTGCATGGACACACACGTAGACACCCTGAGGCCACCACCAGCACCAGGGGCACCACCA
>NW_015091467.1:9940-13323 GCF_001431845.1 Calidris pugnax | reverse complement strand
CCCCATCTCCCCTTTTTTTAACCCACTCCTTGCCCTGTCCCCCCTTTTCCAGCCCCATCTCCCCTTTTTTACCCCACTCCCTGCCTTTCCCCCCCTCTTTCAGCCCCATCTCCCCTTTTCTTACCCCACTCCCTGCCCTTTCCCCCCTCTTCCAGCCCCATCTCCCCTTTTCTTACACCACTTCCTGCCTTTTTCCCCCTCTTCCAGCCCTGTCTCCTTTTTCCTTACCCCATTCCCAGCCCCACTCCCTGCCCCACACCTCCTCACCCCACTCTTTGCCTCCTGCTCCTGCAGGGACTCCCAGGGGAGCGAGGTCTGCCCGGTCCCACAGGGAAACCCGGCCCCAAGGTAGGTGGGAGCCTGGCCACAGGGTCCTCAATGTCCCCCACGTCCCCATCTCCCCTTGGCCATGGGTCTGATGTGGGGCAGTGGGGATGGGGGGGGTCTTCGCTGTCGTCCTCAGCCTGTTTATATCTCCCCAGGGAGACCCTGGCCATGATGGAGCCCCCGGCGCCGTGGGAGAGAAGGTAAATGGGGGGTGTCCTCCTTTAAAAACACCCCAAAAAGGGACTGAGCGTGGGGAAAAGGGGGTGCTGGGTGTGGGGAGTGGGTCTGGGCGCTGTGGGGCTGTGGGGAAAGCCCCCCTGCTGCTGACTGTGGGTTTTCTCTCCCTCCCACAGGGTCCCCAAGGTCCGCAGGAACCCAATGGCTTCCCAGGCACAAAGGGTCCCCTCGTAAGTGGTGGGCCTCCTTTAAAAACACCCCAAAAAGGGACTGAGCGTGGGGAAAAGGGGGTGCTGGGTGTGGGGAGTGGGTCTGGGCGCTGTGGGGCTGTGGGGAAAGCCCCCCTGCTGCTGACTGTGGGTTTTCTCTCCCTCCCACAGGGTCCCCAAGGTCCGCAGGAACCCAATGGCTTCCCAGGCACAAAGGGTCCCCTCGTAAGTGGTGGGGGGGGACCCCCACGATGTGGGGGGCAGAGCTGGGCTGGCACATCCTTCTCCTTCTGCTGCACCCCATGGGGTGCAGGCAGGAGAGGGGGGAGCCTGGTTATGCCCCCCCCAAACCCCGTTACCTCTGCTCCTGTCCAGGGTCCCGCCGGGAAGGACGGTTTGCCAGGACACCCGGGCCAGCGTGCGGAGCCGGTGGGTCCTCTCCCTCCCTTTTTTTTGGGGGGGGTGTGTGGGTGTGGGACACCTTGAAACACCCACTTTTAACCTCTCTCTCCTCTGCAGGGGTTTCATGGCAAAACCGGCCCCCCCGGCCCCACAGGGGTGGTGGGACCCCAGGTGAGTACCCAGGATGGATGTGTTTGCGTTGAAGGGAACCCGATGAACCCCCAGAGCTCACCCTGCTCTCTCCCCACAGGGGAAATCAGGCAAGACAGGGCCCGTGGGAGAAAGGGGGCACCCAGGACCCCCCGGCCCCCCCGGGGAACAGGGCCTGCCTGGAGCTGCTGGCCGAGAAGGAGCCAAGGTAGGAGCCGCGCCGGGGGGCCGGCTGCTCGCCTGGACCCCCACAAACCAGAGCTCAGTGGGGCTGGGTCCTCCTCTGAGCTCTGCAGGACACAGAGAAGACTCTTCCCAGCTTGGTGGGGATGGAGCAAAGCTTTCTGGTTCTTCTCTCCTCCTAGCAGGGTGACCCTGGCCCCGCTGGCATCCCCGGTAAGAGCGGTCCCCCAGGGATCCGTGGCTTTCCTGGCACACGGGGGGCACCCGGAGAGACGGTGCTGTGCTGGGACACATCCTGGTATGGTCCTGGGAGGGGGAAGTAGGGTCCTTTCCAACCATCTTCCCTCCTCTCCTCCAGGGTCCACCTGGCTTGAAGGGTGGGGAAGGTCCCCCCGGGCCCCCCGGACCCACGGTGAGTACAAAGCATCACAATATTTGAGGGGTTCCCTGGAGTTTTGGGGTGTCCCTTGGAATATATATGCTCATTCAAGCAATTTTTGCTGGAAATCCTTGGTGTTGATGAAGAGAAGGGTTTCTTTGGAGAGGAGGAAGACTTCTGGGGCCTTCAACTAGGGCCTTCTTCCCTCCACCCCACCTCTGTCTTCTCCCCAGGGTTCTCCCGGAGAGCAAGGCCCCACGGGGACTGCTGGAGGCATTGGACTGCCAGGCCGGGGGGGTTCACAGGGCCCCCCAGGTCCTGTGGGTGAGAGGGGCTCCTCGGTAGGTGCTTGGGGTGTTTGGGGTGAGGCAGGAGATGTGGGGCAGCGCTGGGACAGGCCGTGGGTCCCGGCCAGCCCTGCTCTCAGCCCTTCCCCTCCTTCTCCACAGGGTGAGCGAGGTCCCATGGGTCCTCCCGGATACGATGGCATCCAGGGCCCCGTGGGGCTGCCGGGTCCAGGTGGCCCCCCCGGCCCTGCTGGAGAAGATGGGGACAAGGTAGGTCAGGGGGACACAATTTGGTACCTCCAGACATGGCTCCAAGCTCAGGGGACAGACTTTGGGGACAAGTCCCCTCCCAGAGGGCACATCCGCTCCGGAATGGGGTAGATTTTCCCTCTGGCTTCCTGGGAGCGGGGATTCCCCGGGCTGTTGATCCTGGCAGGATTCCTTGGCATCGCTTCCCAGGTGGTGGCAGGTTTCCCCGGAGCTGGCAATTCCTTGGCCGTGGCTCCCGAGCCGTGGCAGCTTTCCCTGGCCTCCAACTCTCCCTCCTCTCCGCTCTCACCAGTTTCCCTTTGCCACAGGGTGAGATGGGGGTCCCTGAACAGAAAGGCAGCAAAGGGGACAAGGAAGAAGCGATGAGTGCCAGGGGGGGCTGCTTTGCCCCCTGGGGGGGCTGCTCTTGCCCCCTGGAAGGGCTCCTCTGCCCCCTGGGGGGGCTTCTTCCAGGGGCAGAGCGGCTCCGGGAGCAGAGGGAAGTGGGAGAAATGAGTGCTGGGGGGGCTGCTCTGCCCCAGGGAGGGTTCTCCTGAGGGCAGAGCGAGGTGGGAGATGTTTGGGGGCTGCCCTAAACCCTGTGTGGGTGCTCCTGACCCACAGGGCCCCCCGGGACCCCCAGGAATCCAAGGACCCATTGGGCACCCCGGCCCCGCGGTGAGTAGGGGGTGCTGAGCATCCTTCCCCACCCCATTTATTCCCTCGACTGAACCCCCCCCCACACACACTTTCCCTCTTGGCTCTTTTCCCTGCCCTCCTGCCCCACATATCGGGGTCTCTGTGGGGCAGGTGGGGGCTGACCCAAACCTTTGCCTTCTCAGGGGGCGGACGGGGAGCCGGGGCGCCGCGGGCAGCAGGGGATGTTTGGGCAAAAAGGAGACGAGGGATCACGGGGGCACCTTGGCCTCAGTGGCCCCCCTGGCCTGCAGGTAAGGAGGGGAGAGGAAGGGGGGGCTTGGGTCTGATGGGATGGCGGGGGGACAAGGGACAGTGGGGGGG
>NW_015091467.1:1910-2118 GCF_001431845.1 Calidris pugnax | reverse complement strand
GTGGGGTGACACCGTGGGGCTGGGGAGGGGGTCTGGGCCATCCCCGGGGGCAGCAGACACCCATGGGTGCAGGGTTTTTTTTGGGGGGGGGGACACACACAGGGACATCAGCTCTGCGCCGGGATGAGCTGGGGGGGACAGTGGGGTGACATGGGACCCCAAAAGCCACCCCCCCGGGGGGGGGACACCAGCATCCCTGGTGCCACCG
>NW_015091467.1:0-1769 GCF_001431845.1 Calidris pugnax | reverse complement strand
CACGGCGCCCCGTGCCCCGCCCTCCTCCCCCCCCCCCAAACCCCCCTCTGCCCACCCTTGGGTGCCAGCCCCGGGGCCACCGGGGGTCAACCCGCCGTGGGGACAGGATCAATTTGGGGGGTCCCATGGTGGCACTGTGTGTCCCCCCCCCTCCCCACAGCCCCACATCGAGTCGGGGGGGGTGGTCAGCGGCCGTGTTGGGGGCCTGGTGTTCTCTGCAATTAAGCGGTTCCTTATTATCCCTGTTGAATATTCAATGAGGGTTGTGCAGCCTGATGAATATGCATGAGCCGGGGTTGCCACGCTGGGGGGTTGTTCCTGAAGATGGCAAGGAAGAAAAACTTTTACTTTTTAAATATTTCTTCTGTATTTTTCTGCAAGGGTTGCTCCCTGCATCAAGTGCCCTGGCTGGCTGCTGGTGGCAACCACCCCTTAGGTTGGCCTCACTGTCTTTAAGAGCACTCCTTCTGGTATCAAACTGACACTTGGTGTTGTTAAAGTCTCTCCTAATGTTTGTGCCCTAAAAAGTCACATCAGTGCTGGAGGTTCAGGCACTTAGAAGCAGGAGGTCCCTTATCCCCTCAGACCCTGCATAACTTTGGTGGAAAATCTGCCAGTGAGGGAAGACTCTGGGGGTTGATGAATTTGTCTGTGAATTGTATGCGAACATGAATTAAATTGTTCTCTTTATGTGAGCTTGGAGCAGAGGCAGAAAGTGAATTCCCTGCAGCTGCCATCAATTCATAATTATCTGCTCAACTTCTCCTGCCTTTTCAGCTTGGATCTGTAAAATAGGCCTCCTGCATCTCTATTAACCTAGAGAGATGAATTTGACACTAATGGTAGGACTTCCTGCACACTTCTGTTAAAATAATGCAAATTCTGTAGGCGAAACAAGCAATTACTCCATTTTCAGAACAGGAAAATGTCTCTTCTTGCAATGGCTTCTGGCACCACCGTTTTCACGCATCACCTTGCAGAAAGTGCATTAATCAGTGGATTCACTAAAGACGGGGTGGGTTCAACGTTTTTCTTCTTTAAACAGGGAAGGAGGAGGGTGATGGTGGAGATGGTAAAGGGGTGTGAGCAGGCAGAAATACAGAAGGGAAGGGTTTGAAACAAACAGCTGGTCACTACAGAGCAGCAAATGTGGCCAAACCCGGTGGTGAAAACTGTGGGGTGTTGACCTGCCCATGCCTCAGGTCCATCTTAGCTTGGATTTTTTCCCCTTCAGTGCCCGCGTTCTCCAGGTTCTGTCTCCTGGCCGTGCAGGAGAAGGCACCGATAGCATCGCAGGGATGCTGAGACATTTTTAGCTGTGAGCAGGTGTTGTTTACCATTTGGTAAATCCCTGTCCATCACAACTTACCTGTTTTGGGTTGTCTTATGAAACAGAGCGGCGATAGCCTTCGCGTGTTTACCCGCCGAGGGATTAGTGAGGAGGTAGCAGCTAAGGCAGGAATTAAGACCCCAGCGGGGTGTTAGGTGAAACTGGGTCGCTTGGCTGACAGCAGCAGGGCTGTGGTGGTGGGATGTTTGGGGAGATAGCACAGCTGCCTGCATGTACCCTTTTTTTGGTGGTGGAGGAGAGAGTGCTCCCCCAAAATAGGGGTCCTTGGGGTCCCTGGGGTCCTGCTCCCCCAAAATGGGGGTCCTTGGGGTCCCTGGGGTCCCGCTCCCCCAAACTTGGGGTCACTGGGGTCCTGCTCCCCCAAACCTGGGGTCCTGCTGCCCCAAACCTGGAGTCCCTGGGGTCCTGCTCCCCCAAA
>NW_015091466.1:0-1368 GCF_001431845.1 Calidris pugnax | reverse complement strand
ACTATGGGTCTAAAAATCCCTTCTATGGGTCTGGGGGTCTCTCTATGGGGCTGAGGATCTCTCTATGGGTCCCAGGGTCCTCTCTATGGCGCTGGGGGGTCTCTCTATGGGGCTGAGGACCCCTCTATGGGTCCTGGGCTCTCTCTATGGGGCTGGGGTGGTCTCTCTATGGGTCTTCGAGTCTCTCTATGGGTCCTGGGGGTCCCTCTATGGGGGTCCCAGGGTCTCTCTATGGGTCTGGGGGGTCTCTCTATGGGTCCAGGGGTCCCTCTATGGGGCTGTAGCTCCATCTATAGGGCCATGAATCCCTCTATGGGCTCCCTCTATGGGGCTGGGGGGGTCTCTCTATGGGTCCCGGGCTCTCTATGGGTCTGAAGACCCCTCTATGGGTCGCGGGGGGGTCCCTCTATGGGGCTGAGGGGTCTCTCTATGGGTCTGAGGATCCCTCTATGGGTCCCGGGGTCTCTCTATGGGTCTGGGGGGTCCCTCTACGGGTCCTGGAATCTCTCTATGGGGCTGGAGAGTGTCTTTCTGTGGGTCCGGGGGTCCCTCTATGGGGCTGGAGAGGTCTCTCTATGGGTCCGGGGGTCCCTCTATGGGTCTGAAGACCCCTCTATGGGGCTGTAGCTCCATCTATGGGGCTGAGAATCCCTCTATGGGGCCGAGAATCCCTCTATGGGCTCCCCCTATGAGGCTAAAGATCCCTCTATGGGGCTGAGAGGTCTCTCTATGGGTCCCGGGGTCTCCCTATGGGTCCTGAGGTCTCTCTATGGGTCCCGGGGTCCCTCTATGGGTCCCGGGGGGTCTCCCTATGGGTCCCGGGCTCTCTCTATGGGGCTGAGGACCCCTCTATAGGGCCATGGGTCCCCTCTATAGGGCTGAGGCCTCTCTCTATGGGTCCCGGAATCTGTCTATGGGGCTGTAGGTCCCCTCTATGGGTCTGGGGGTCCCCTCTATGGGTCTGAGGACCCCTCTATGGGTCCCAGGGTCTCTCCATGGGTCCCGGAGTCCCTCTATGGGGCTGAAGCCTCCATCTGTAGGTCCTAAGGTCTCTCTATGGGGCTGGGAGGTCTCTCTATGGGTCCGAGAACCCCGCTATGGGTCCCGGGGGTCCCTCTATGGGGCAGGAGAGATCTCTCTATGGGTCCTGAGATCCCTCTATAGGGCCGTGAATCCCTCTATGGGCTCTCTCTATGGGGCTGGGGGTCTCTCTATGGGGCTGGGGGTCTCCCTCTATGGGTCCCGGACTCTCTCTATGGGTCTCAGGACCCCTCTATGGGTCTGGGGGTCCCTCTATAGGGCTGTGGGTCCCCTCTATGGGTCTGGAGAGATCTCTCTATGGGTCCTGGTGATCTCTCTATGGGTCTG
>NW_015091465.1:0-1182 GCF_001431845.1 Calidris pugnax | reverse complement strand
GGTGGCCCCATGGTGGTTCTTGGTGGCCCCTTGGTGGCCCGTGGTGGCCCTTGGTGACCCCGTGTCCCCCCCCAGGTGGCTGTTCCGGGACGGGCTCCTTCCAGACGACACGCGGGTGGTGGGATTCGCCCGCAGCCCCCTCAGCCTGGAGCAGCTGCGCCAGCGCCTCCTCCCGCACCTCAAGGTGACCAAAAGCACCCTAAATCACCCCAAAATCACCCCAAGTGTCCCAAAAGGCCTCAAAAGGTCCCGAAATGGCACCAAAAGGTCCCGAAATGGCACCAAATGGCCTAAAAATGGCTGAAAATGGCCCCAAAATGACCCTGAATGGCCCCCAATGGTCCTGAAATGGCACCAATTGTCCCCAAAATGTCCTGAAATGGCCCCAAAATAGGCCCAAAATGACCCTGGATGGCCCCAAATGTCCCTAAAAGGCCTAAATGACCCTGGATGGCCCCAAATGTCCCGAAATGGCACCAAATGGTCCCGAAATGGCACCAAATGGTCCCGAAATGGCACCCAATGGCCCCAAAATGGCACCAAATGGCCCAAAAATGGCCTTAAATGGCACCAAATGGTCCCGTAATGGCACCAAAGTGGCCCCAAATGGCCCCAAAATGACCCCAAATGGCCACAAAATTGCACCAATTGTTTCCAAATGGCCCCAATTGTACCCAAAATGGCTGAAAATGGCCCCAAAGTGGCCCCAGAAGCTCCCTAAAATGGCCCCAAAAGGCCCAAAATGGTCCCAAAATGGCACCAGATGGTCCTAAAATGGCCTTAAATGGCCCCAAAATGGCCCCAAATGGTCCCAAAATGGCACCAAATGGCCTAAAAATGGCTTCGAATGGCCCCTGAATCACCCCAAATGGCCACAAAATTGCACCAATTGTCTCCAAATGGCACCAATTGTACCCAAAATGGCTCAAAAATGGCCCCAAATGGTCCCGAAATGGCACCAAAGGGCCCCAAAATGGCTGAAAATGGCCCCAAAATGACACCAAATGGTCCCAAAATGGCCCCAAATGGCCTAAAAATGGCACAAAATGGCCCCAAAATGACCCCAATTGTCTCCAAATGGCCCAAATTGTACCCAAAAATGGCCCTGAATGGCCCCAAATGTCCCTAAAAGGCCCCAAATGGCCCAAAAATGGTCCCAAAAGGCCTCAAAAGGTCCCGAAA
>NW_015091464.1:215892-240330 GCF_001431845.1 Calidris pugnax | reverse complement strand
CATGTACTGGCCCATCCAAACCCCTACTTAGAGTCCCCAAGACATGCTTATTAATCCTTTTCAGTTGTTTGTCCAGTTCTATCATATATGAGGTCATGAGCTTTTCCCCCATTTGATCTGGTGAGACTTTTTGTATTTCATAAGGTCGTCCATATAAAATTTCAAATGGGCTTCTCTTGCCCTAGGCCTGGTTCTTATTCGTAACAAAGCCAAAGGCAAGGCTTGGGGCCAGGCTAAATTCGCCTCTTGGCCCAGTTTTACAATTTGCTGTTTTATTAAATGATTCATTTTTTCCACTTGCCCACTGGACTGAGGGCGATAAGGAATGTGAAGTTGCCAATCAATCCCTAAGTGTTTACTAGTTTTTTGTATCACTCTAGAAATGAAGTGTGGCCCCCTGTCAGATGAGATAGTAGCTGGGACTCCAAACCGTGGTATTATCTCTTGTACTAACACCTTTACGACCTCTCGTGTTTGGGTTGTCCTTGTCGGGTAAGCCTCTGGCCATCCAGAAAAGGTATCTGTTAATACCAATAGGTATCGATACCCCCCTTTTCTTGGAATTTCTGAAAAATCAATTTGCCATTGCTGTCCGGGCCCATTGCCCTTACCAATTTGACCCATTTCTGGTCTGGGAGTTGTTTTAGGGTTGGTCTGGAGGCAAAGATCACACTGTTGTGTTACCTGTCTTACTGTAGTATACAAATTTCGGCCTATAATTCGCTTTACCAAATATTTATACAGTGCCTCAGCCCCTCCATGTCCTTTTTTATGCTCTTTTCTTATCACATGCCATATTAGGTGAGAAGGGACAATAATCTGTCCTTGTGGGGTGGAGGCCCATCCATCCTCCTTGTAGGCCCCCTCCAGGTCTTCTATAAGCTTTTGACCTTCCTTATTATAACCAGGTTTCTCTTCCAAGGAAATTTGCCCATCTGGGACTAATGCTCCTTCTGTTTTTATTTCCCGTTTGGCTGCCTCTTTTGCCTCTCTATCCGCCAATTCATTCCCTTTTTCGAGGTCTGAGCGCACTTTCTGGTGTGCCTTAATATGTATAATTGCCACTTTTTCCGGTAACTGGACAGCTTCTAGCAATTTTAAAATTTCTTCGGCATGCTTAATGTCTTTCCCTTGGGTATTTAATAGTCCCCTTTCTTTCCATATTGCTCCATGGGCATGCACTACTCCAAAAGCATACTTTGAGTCCGTGTAGATGTTGACGGTCTTACCTCGAGCCAATATCAAGGCACGAGTAAGGGCAATTATTTCTGCCTTTTGTGCTGAAGTGTTCATGGTTAGTGGTCCTGACTCTATTACCTCTTGACTGGTGGTGACAGCGTATCCCGCATACCTCCGGCCGCTCAGGATGTAACTGCTCCCATCTGTGAACCAGTTCTCTGCCTCCTCAATAGGGCTGTCTTTAAGGTCCAGACGGCTTGAGTAAGCTGCCTCGATGGTCTGTAGGCAGTCATGTTGCACCGGTTCTCCTGTATTTCCACTGAGAAAGGAGGCTGGATTCACAATGTTAGTGACCACTATTTCCACATCATCCTGTTCAATCATTATGGCTTGGTATTTCAAGAATCTTTGAGGGGAAAGCCAATATCCCCCTTTTGCTTCTAGGACTGCTGAGACCGTGTGTGATACCAATACAGTTATGTGTTGACCCAGTGTGAATTTGCGGGCTTCCTGGATATTCAGTACCACTGCAGCAACTGCCCGCAAGCAGCTTGGCCATCCTTTGGTAGTAGTGTCTAGCTGTTTGGAAAAATAAGCTACTGCCCGTCGGTAGGGGCCCAGGTCTTGTGCTAAAATTCCTAATGCAATCCCTTGTTTTTCATGGGAGAATAAGAAAAATGGCTTTGTCACATCAGGGAGTCCCAGAGCTGGGGCCGACATCAAGGCCTTTTTAAGCTGTTCAAAGGCTTGTGAGGCTTCCCCATTCCACTGTAAATTTGTCTGGTTTGTTTTTGTCAGGGCATATAACGGCTTTACAAGCAGCCCATAATTATATATCCATAGCCTACACCACCCAGTCATTCCCAAAAAGGTCCGCAATTCCTTAATTGTTTGCAGCTTAGGTGTTTGGCATATTGCTTCTTTACAGGCTTGCCCCAAAGTCCTCTGCCCAGCGCTTATTTCGTATCCCAAATAGATCACCATCTGTTGTACCACCTGGGCTTTCTTCTGGGAGACCCGGTACCCCTGAAGTCCCAAAAAGTTTAGTAGACTCACCATCCAATCCACACAGACCTCTTTAGTTTCTGTGGCTATGAGTATATCATCCACGTACTGCAACGTCCTTCCTTCTCCGGGTGGTGTCCTCCAAGCTTCAAGATCTTTTGCCAGTTGATTTCCAAATATTGTTGGGCTGTTTTTAAATCCTTGAGGCAACACCGTCCAAGTGAGCTGAGACCTCCATCCACTCTGTGGGTTTTCCCATTCAAAAGCAAACAATTTTTGGCTATTCTCATGGAGTGGGAGGCAAAAGAAGGCATCCTTTAAATCTAAGACAGTAAACCAGGTTAGATTTGGAGTTAGTGCTGTCAACAGGGTATATGGATTAGCCACCACGGGATAAAGATCCTCAGTTATTTTGTTTATAGCTCTTAAATCCTGGACCACCCGATATGACCCATCAGGCTTCCGGACGGGTAATATGGGGATGTTGAACTCTGATTCACATTCTTTGAGTAACCCTATTTGCAGGAATTTTTCTATTGTGGGATGAATTCCTTCCCTATCCTCCTTCCTTAAAGGATATTGCTTTATTCTTACCGGTGTTCGTCCAGTTTTAAGTTTAATTTCAACAAGTGCAGCATTCTTAGCCCTCCCGGGGACGTCTGTAGCTCATACCCCAGGATAAACTTGATTTAATATTGTTTCATCTATTCCCCCTTGCGCTTGTGCCATGGTTAAGGACAAGCTCATCATTTGTATGTATTGTTGATCATTCACCTTCAGAGTTATCTTGCCCTTCTCGAATTTAATTGTTGCCCCTAATTGCTCCAGTAAATCCCGTCCCAAGAGAGCTATTAGAGACTTGGCGAGTTAGGCATATATAGAAATCGGTGTATGCCCCATTGTTTACCCAATTTGTATTTCAAAGGTTCACAAAAATATGCCTTTTCTGCTTGGCCAGTGGCTCCCTTAACAGTAACAAAATCATTTCCCAAAGGTATTAAGTCCTGATTTAAAACCGAAAAAGTTGCTCCAGTATCCACTAAAAACTCCACCTCTTTTTGTTCGTTCCCTAGCTTCATTACAACAGTGGATCGCTAGGGTAGAGTCCCCAGGTCCCCGTCAGTCCGTCTTTGCATGGGCCACCACTTTTTCCTTTTGATTTTTCCGCCCTTTTTCTTGGTACTTCTTCCTGTTCGGACATTCATTTTTCCAGTGTCCAAATCCTTTGCATAAAGCACACTGGTCTTTTCCTAATCGGGGCGGACCTCCCCTTCCTGCCTGACAACTACCACCTTTGTTTCTCTGTTACTGAACACTCTCCACGCCTCATCCAGCAGCACCTCCAGGTTTCTGCTTTCTGTGGGACGCAGCTTCTGAAGTTTGCGTCTAATATCTCCTGTAGATTGACCCAAAAACAGAGAAACTAATTGCTGGATTCCTACTTCTGATTCAGGATCCAGCGGTGTGCTGCGGCGCATTGCGTCTCTCAATCGGTCCAGGAACTCAGATGGTGATTCGGAGGGGCCCTGCTTAATTGCAAACAATGTTGACCAGTTAACAGTTTTGGGAACGGCTCTTTCTATTCCCTTTGCAATCCACTCCCGACAAACTTACAATCTCTCCAAATGTGTGGACCTATTTGGGTCCCACTTCAGATCCTGTAAGGGGAAGTAATCTTTTACATCTTCCCCTGTGCCCCTATAGTGCTCCTCAGCCGAGTCCTTAGCGACTTTCATAATCAATTGCCTTTCTGTATCGGTCACATATTCTAATAGCAATTGTATGTCACTCCAATCAGGATTATGCTGTTTCATGATAAACTGGAAGTGTTTAGCCACATGTATTGGATCCCTTCTGTATTCCCTGGTAACCTTTCTCCATAGCTCCTAATCGGCAGTGGAGAAAGGCACCTTAATTACCATCGTCCCTCCGTCAGGTGGAGCGGTGCCTGTATGGCTGTGGGAGCTGTTGGAGCTATTGGAGCCTGTACGGCTGCGGGAGCTGTTGGAGCTGTGGGAACTGTGGGAGCTGCGGGAGTTATTGGAACCTGTACAGCTGCAGCTATTGGAGCTGTTGGAGGTATCGGAACCTGTACAGCTGCAGGAGCTGTTGGAGCTGTGGGAACTGTGGGAGCTGCTGGAGCTATTGGAGCTTGTACAGCTGCAGCTATTGGAGCTGTGGGGGCTGTGGGAGCTGTTGGAGCACACTGTTTCCTAGTTCGGGAGGATATAGGGCTGTCTGGGGGGGTGGAAGTTCTATCCGAATCTGCATCCTGTGCCTGCGACCGAGGAGGAGGCTTAAACAAATCACTTAAATCCTGCTCCGATGCTTGGCGGATCTTATCAACTTTAGTGCATCTCTGTCCAATACTACATGCCGAACAACACCGCTTCAGTTTGCCCTTAAATTCCCTGTTATTTTCCCGCTCGAGAGCAAGCACCATGGGGTCCTGTGGCGGCACTATCCCACAGTCCCTCTGCCACTCCGGGTGGTTTTGGAGGGTAAAGAACGTATCTGCATATGCAACTTCATCCCACTTCCCCTCCCTCCTTAGGAAAAGCATTAGCTGTAACATAGTATTATAATCCAAAATTCCATTAAACGGCCACTTCGCCCCATCCTCCAATCTATACAGGGGCCACCATTGGTTACAGTACGTAATAACATTTTTCTTAGTCTCTGTTCCCTGCCCCCCCATAATATCTCTCCAGTGTGCCAGTATACATCCTAAGGGACTTTTCTTAAGGATTTCTCCCTGAGTGTTACCCATGTTAAACTCCTCCCACACGTCCCAATTCCCCGGGATTAGGTTTTTCCGCGGATTAGCAGCAAGTTTTCAGGGACCGAAACTGACTCCCAGAGCCCTCCAGTCCCCTACTTTTAGATAAGCAATACCACCAATACCACCTTAAGAAAACTCGTTCGCTTCGTCCGTCTCCGGCCGGTCTCCTCGCGGATCAGGACCCCGCACTCGCTCCGCAGCTGCGCTGCGTCTCACTCACGCAGATACCCACCCGGTCACGCAAGGGCCCGTCACACGCACCACAAAGTAACAACAGCCAGACTCCTCTTCAACACAAATCTCAAACCCGTTGGAGTTTCACTGTGAAGCCCTTCTTCGGTGCGCGATTCCCTCCTGCTCTGCAAGCCTCGTTAGAGCAGAAGGGGGCACTCTGGCACCGCCGTCCCGTCTGTCTGGGCTGCGTCTGCCTGAGAAACGCTCAGGAGGGTGAGAGCTCGGACCAGTCACCGTCCATCGGCGGGTGGCGAATTCTCTGGTGTGCAACTGGGTGCCTGTGTTAGGAATCCTTCTGGATAAATGGACGGCAAAGACATGCTCCTCAGGTGTGTGTCCTTCCTTAAAGTTGCTTTAAACTGTCTCTTCCCCAAGGAGAGACGAGCGTTCCCGTCAATGGCCAAGGCACAGTCCGTCAGTCTGTCTCATTCTTCCCCGCTGCTCCTTCTGCTTCCTCCTGCCCAGGGAACTTAAAATTAACTTGTCAATGAAACTCGTTGCCTGGTGCCACAATCAGTTTAATGCCACAAGGGTGGGAGTGAGTGGTCCCTGCCATGAAGTGTGCCACCACTGTGGACATGGCACGTCTGTGCCATGAAGCACCGCCCGTACTCTTCCTTCAAAGCTTGGGTGCTGTGGGCCACCAAGGCCATGCTGGCCCTTCAGTGCTTTCACCTCTCCCGGGCAGCACGAGCTTTCCCCGAGAACCCTGTGCTGCCACCGCAGAGAGCTCTGGTGGCTTGTAGGGCTTTCCCTCCTTTCTGCCCCACGTACCCAGATTCTGACATTTCTTTGTGTTCCACACTGGCTGAGCAATGACAGTGTGTTTGAACTCTCACTTCAGCTGATGCTTGTGGTTTTTTGGTTGTGATTCTCGCTGCTCATCCTTAGTGCTTCCTTTTACCTGCCTGAGGACAGGCACAGGCGCTCGCCAGAGGCTACATCTGTGTGTCCTGCAGTGTCTTCCAGCTGTAGCAAAGAAGGGATCAGCACTCGGACTAAGCCCGGTGTTTCACGGTGCCACTTTCCATAACCAGTCAGTTTTACCCCTGGGCTCACCAAACACAACTTGCTCTTTTGGTGGACAAGCTCCACAGCTGCTCCCTGTGTCTGGTACCCCCCAGAGCAGAGGGAGCAGAAGCTGAGCTCTTTAGGTGACTCCTGCCATCATGGTATCCCACAGCAAGAACACTCACATTGGAGAGAGGACTCTGGGTTCCTTGTCTCTCTGTTCCTAGAACTATATTGTTTTATTAAATAACCATACAGGCATAAAATACAGGGACAGGTCTTGGAGCAGAGACCAAATGCAACTCTAGCTCCCAGCCTGAAGGTCTTCTCTGCTCTCTCTGACTCCTTTTCTGCATAATGCCTAATGCCATGTTTCAGAGGTAAAGAAGTGGACACCAAGAACTGTTCCTTCCCCTTTCTCGTAGAAAGACATGGAGATTTGAAATGTCCACACTTCCTGGAGTTAAGGAGAGAATCAGACTGGCTATCTCGCTTCCTGAGCCTGTTCTTCCAACACGGGACTCATAGGGACCTGGGGGAGATGCTGTTGGATGTTAGGAGAAGTCCAGGTTTGGCAGCACACATTACACTGGGAAAACTCCCTGGACTGGAAAGCACATGTGCAAAGCCCCCACACCTTCCATGTCTTAGGGCCATATAGCTCTCACAGAAACCCAGCAGAAACCTAGAGCCAGGAATCAGCTACAGGACACGGCAGGGACCCATGGCAGAAAGTTGTCCCTGGCGCTGTCTCATCTAGGGTACAGATGGTGCCCCATCTGAACCAAAAGGCCAAACAGGCTGATGATCCCGAAGTGCTGCAAAGGGCAGCAGCAGAGGGGATCAGCCACCACTTCTCCTTCCTCAGCCCCCAGCAGTCACCGCAGCCACATCCTCACTCTGCGTGAAGTAAGACCTGAATATACAAGCTCTATAGGAAAGGCAACCTGCATGCTTTTATAATGATTTTATATAGTAGAATTATACTGTGATATTTAAATAATATCATAAGATAATAACATAATACTTGTATAATATATCAAATATTTATAATAAGTATAATATGTAATACAACAAAGTTAGAATTTATGTTATTTATAAAACATCATATCAAGTTATCATATCGTATCTAATGCTTGCATTGAAAATATAATAATTTCCTTATAATTATGTAAGGACAATGTCACTACAGAGATGGGTAAATGGTAGAACCGGGCCCCAGAGGGGTTGTGGGATCTCCATCCCTAGAGATGCTCAAAACTTAAAGGCCCTGAATGATGGGACAAGGCTGTGAGCAAGCTGCTGTGACTCGGCTTGCTTTTAGCAGAGAGTTACACAGGAGCCCCCTAAAGGTCCTGTCACCAGGTAGGTGACTGATTTTTGACCCCTGGTAGCACTGCAGTCACACAATAAACTATAATACGCACGTGCCAAGGGAACTAGAGGTTGCCTAGGTCTTCCAACATCCATCTTTCTCCAATGCATCTCAGATATTTTGTGACATAAGCTGTAAACGAAAGGAGGGAGAAGAGTGAGAACTAAAGATCAAGGGTCAGATGCTCAGTCCTGCCTGCTCGGCTGCTGGTGTTAGGACAGCTTGTGGCTGTGCGTTCACCATTAACAGCAGACATACTTTGTGCCGCTGCAAGCAAACGATCAGTGTGGTCAGACGTGGCTAAAGTGGTGTCTGTTTGACACCACTCAGAACTCAGCAGTTCTTGCAAATCAAAGGCCTTATCCTGCTGGCCAGGCACAGCCCGGTCTCCAGGGGGACTTCGCGGGACAGAGGTACCGGATGAGCCCCCACCACAGCGGCACTACCCAAGCAATGAGGTCAGTACAGGATAATGGGGAAAACTGAACTCTGCTGCAACTAAATGTCATGTTGATAAACGCAACCTCACCGGTTTTTATAAACAAAATTAAACTTAATTTGCTTCACAGTAGCTAAGGTGCCGTTAATTCAAAACCCACAGAATAACTCACTGGACACAGTTAATAGTCAGCAGACCACATAGGCCAGGCTTTGAAAGCATTTAATATTCACTGAAGTGCTGCTTGTATCCAATTATAACTCACTACTTGCCATCTTAATAATTTAAATCTGTCCACTCTTTAGAGAGAAAAAAATGCACTAATCAAAGACATGAATGCACCTTTTGCTTTTGACAGCATTAAATTAAAACTAAATGGTAGATCTTGAATGAGTTACTCTGCAAGAATAAAGGCATTAATGAGGTAATTTCATTATAGAGGCTCATCCAAGCCTATGTGAAAACAAGGGAAGTAAATGGAGAGGAAAGCCGCCGAGGAAATTAGGGTTCCTTCCACACTAATTAATGTTTTGGGGCATTTAGTACAGGCAGCAAATTAACTGCTCCAAAGAACTCCATTGAAAAAAAAATACATTGTTGCCCTGCCATGTAATTAGAAGACAGTACAAGCAGAACACTTAATGAGTATAAAGCCAGCCTTTAACTTATTCTGCCCAGCTTCTGAAAACATGCCATTGTGGAGGCCTAAGTTTAAGGAAGCACTAGGCGTACAATATAGGATTGTTTAGGTCCTTCTGTTCGGTGAGCTGTAAACAGGTAGCCCTGAATAAGAGACTCTGAGACTCCTGGGAGGCCCGGCTTCCCAGCAGAAGAAAAAAAAAAAAAGTCTTAAATGCATCCAGAGAGAAGGAAAAAAGGTGAATAGGCCCAGCACAGCCAGCGCAGTGAATGCTCACCGCTGTCTTAAGTGATTACATGATGTTGTGCCACCCCCTCTCATTGAGTTATCTTTACACTGCTTTTGTCTCCTCTAATTGGAGCTGATGAGGTGCTAATTGGTTGCTTTTTTAAAAAAGCACTACTTAAGCACTGGCAAACAGAGTAAGACAGCGTGAGTGGAGTTAATGAGGGCTTAGCAAAAGAAAAAAAACCCACCCAAAAACTAGCCAACCTCAAAAAAACTAAACCTAAAACAGACCCCCACACGAATGTGTACACAAACACATATGCAGGCATGCCTTCCCGCTGGTATAAACACAAACCTGAGGGGAAATGACTGAATTTAGGTAAACGGCTGTGAGGATGATCTGGAAAGTCACTTCCAACCTAGGCAATTCTAGGATTTGAGTTCTGTGAGAAAAGTGTCAATACCGAGAATAAAGAAATGGAGTGGCTTTGGCTGGTGACCCTGGCACCCGGAGGTGTGCCGGAGACGGCTGTACCTGGTGGCATCACTTGCAAGCCCAGGGCCATGCACGGTGCTGCCCTGCCAGCCCAGCCCTCCATCACCGCCATGGTGCTGCCCAGAACTCCATCACTGCCCCCTTTGCAGCCCAGGGAATCATAGAATCATAGAATCATAGAATCATTGAGGTTGGAAGAGACCCTTGGGACCCAACCATCTCCCCTACTCTACAAAGTCCTCCCCTACACCATATCCCTCAGTACCACATCTAAACGTCCCTTAAACACAGCCAGGGATGGTGACTCCACCACCTCCCTGGGCAGCCTGTTCCAATGCCCGACCACTCTCTCTGTGAAGAATTCCTTCCTAATGTTCAATCTGAACCTACCCTTTTGGAGCTTGAAGCCGTTCCCTCTCGTTCTATTGTTAATTACCTGTGAGAAGAGACCAGCCCCAACCTCTCTACAGTGTCCTTTCAAGTAGTTGTAGAGAGTGATGAGGTCTCCCCTCAGCCTCCTCTTCCTCATACTGAACAGCCCCAGCTCCTTCAGCCGCTCTTCGTATGATTTGTCTTCTAGGCCCTTCACTAGTTTCATTGCCCTCCTCTGCACTCGCTCCAGCAAAGATGCCAGCATTTTTGGGGTGTGAGAACTGGGCCCGCTAAGCCACCGTTGGGCAGTCCTGGCAAGCTGGGACGGATGTGGGGTGGCAGCCATGGGACAGGTGACACCGAGGTGGCTGCAGTGTGTGCCAACAGATGTCTTTGCTCTTACACTGAGGTCCAAGCAGGCTGGAGTAGCCCAAGTGCCCGTGTCCTGTTTAGCAGCATGGCCTGCAATGGGTGCCAGCCCTTTGCAGCAGAAACATCCCAGCTTTGGGGTTACTGCTTTGGAGCAGTTTCACGATGGCAACAAGAGGAAAGTGGAGTGAAACTAAAAAACCTACAGTCGGCTCAAGAAGACAAAGCACCTTTTATTAAGACAACTCAGATGATCTATTTATGCTGAAGAGAAATAAACAGTCAGGGGTCCCCTTTTCCTCACTTCTGTTTTTTTTTTTTTCTTTTTTGCCTGTGTATAACTGCAGTTAGAAAAACCAATTAGTTTGCAAACAGCCGGTTACTTGGGTATGTGTTTATGCTGGGTAATTTGTACACCTATTCACATTCTAAACCAGATTCTTTTCACTCTAATGCATGGTCACTTGCTTTTCTTTCTGTTGTCATGAAAACGAGGGATTTCTTGCTGGTTGGTAGAAAGAAACTTCCTAGGGGACAAAGTTACAACTAATTCCCCTAAACATGTGTTCCTAGAGCTATCCATCTATAAAACAGGCAACAAAGCAGAGCTCCTTGCTGTAAGAAGTCCCAGAAAGACACAGAATTGAAGCAAAGCTTGGATCCTGTAAGGCTAATTAAGGAAATACATTTTTTTTTCTTTTGCAATTCATAAACTCAAAAGTCTTCATGTGTTTCCGAGGCAGCTATGATGATGCCCGCAGAGACCTGGGCTTTTGTCACTGCCGCCACCGTGCCCTCACCCAGGGCTTGCAGGAGATAGTTCCTCGGGTTTCCTTTATTTCCCAGGGGATTAATAGCTCCTACTTTGCAACAAGCCGGCGTGACATGAGTTGTGAAATTGCATGCTATGTGTGCCAAGACATAATCCTTAAACATATTCTACCCTCTTTTACACTTCCTCCTCCAGTTCACTTTTGGCCTTGCTGCTGTTGGGAAAGGTGCTTCCCAGGCCCCCTCTTTCCCTAGTAACCACGGCCAATTGTGCACCAATTTAAATAGGCAAGACCTTCATTTTCTGAAGGTGAAGGTGATCCTATTCTGAAGGAGCAAAGAGGCAGGAGGGCTGGGGTCCTTCCCCTGCTCCCGGTGTTCCTAGTCCTGCTGAGTGGGTGGCTTTGTTGCCCTGGTGGCTGCTTCATCTGCTGTAGCACAGGGCACACGTGGAGGATGAACTTGGGACACATGCAGAGGACACAGCTTTACCACGCCTGAGGAGGAGGAGAGGTAGGAACCATTTACCTGAGCCGGTGGGATGGCATATCTCATCAGCTGCTGCTAGCGAGGCAGCTAAAGGTGCCTTAAACCACCTTCTCTTGTTGGCATGTTTGGATCTGGAAACCTTCTATTTTCCTGTAGAAGTGGCGAGTAGTGCAGTGGTGGCAAAGTGCGTGGAGCACATGTCATGTGGCAAAGGCAAAATCACACGTGTGATTAGTGCTGCACCTGCCAGAGCAGAAGCATCTTTTGATTCCTGCTGGGAATTGTTTCTGAATGCATTTCCAGGCAACCTCATCTGTGAGACTGAGCCAGTGGCTCCTGACATCGGTGACAATAAATCTCTCATATTTGACCTCAGGGGGAGTGTGGCAGCTCTGCCTGGTGAGAGGTGGCAGATGGCAGCCTGTGCTCCATACAGTGGCACAGCATCTCGTGCTGAAAGTGGGAAGCATCACAGCCACTCGCACACCGCTGCTGCCATCAATATTGTCCCCAGAGAAAGCAAGCGGCAGAGGGGAGGCAGGTAAGCGAAACCTCCCTGCCTTTCCCTGTCCTCCTTCCCGCTGCTTTGTCCCACTGAGTCTGAAAATGGCTCTTCCTCAATATTGATCACTCTGGAAATGTTAGTTCAGCACAAATTCACTTGGGCTGACATTTAATGGGTAAGTCCTCTCAAAGAGAAGTAAAGCCTGTTCACAGACTTCATGAGAAGGGAAAGGGCATGAGGGGTGACAGCAAAGGACTCTAACATACACCAGGCAATCTTTGAAAGTGAAAAATTGCTGTTTCCAAAGGAAATACCTTAAAAGTATCACAGAAGGCTCTGAAAATACACAAAGGTTGGAAAGAATCCTTCCTAGGAAAGGGTGGGCAGGTTTTTACTGCTGTCTTTTTCAAACCCCTCCTCTGTGCAGGCTGCCCAGGGCAGAGGCTGGTGGTAAGCTGAGTCCAAAATCTGGGTGCAGTGTGCCCTGGCCTGAGACACCACAGGCTCGGTGAGCAGTTGGAAAAGCTACAGGATCGACAGTAATGGCAATATTGTCAGCTGGACTCACTGCCTTTAAAATAATTAATTGGGTTGCCTGAAATTGATGAGAGCAAAAGGAAGGGCGTGCTGTCAGTAAAGTGCACAAAGCAAAAGACACTGAGTTTTTCAGGCTCCGTCTTCTGTTTGCACTTGTGGTCTCTGCTGAAAGAACTAAGAAATCTCTTCATCCTTTAGCTAATACTGGATGCTAAAAATACGAGGGGTGTGAACTCACACTGGAATAGTTGCCACAAAGGATGAAACAGGCTTTGCGGCTTTCAGTGTGACTGAGGAAAGGTGAGTAAGACACGGCCAAGGTCAGTGGGAGCCAGCTGGAAATGGAAGGTGCGGGCTCTGAGTGCAACCAGGAAAAATGCAGCTGAGTCCACGGAGGCTCGGCTGAACAGGGGAAGGGTGTGCAAGGATGGATGGGGTGGGCTCTGGAAATCCCCCATGGGGACTCGCGTCAGACCCAGCACAGTGAGGGGGTTCCAGGGCAGCGCTGTGGGCTGTGCTGTGTGTTTTTTGGTGTAAGGAGCCCTGACAGCCTTAGTCCTTGGACCAGGGTGATGGGAGTGTGTCTCTGTGTGTGTCTAAATGCCCCAAAATCTGCACATTTCTCCAATGACAGAGAGCTAGTCTTGACAAAACTAAATTCAGTGGGGCCTTTATCTGGCTAGTTATCCCTTTGGGTAAATCACTGAGAACAACTTCCTGCTCACATACAGAAATTAAAGTGGAAAAGCCTGCAGCGCTCATGCTTGTGTTGAAAACAATCTGGATGGTTCTCCTTCCGTCAACCAGTGCTTTAGGGATCATCCTTTACATCGTCCTCCCCATTGAGACTGGCCGTTGTATTACAGCACCTGAGAACACATCCAGCTGCTGTGGGAAGGCCAGTTATCAGGAGGCAGATAGACATACCAGAGAAGGCACACACAAAAAAGCAGGGAGGTGAGGTAAAACACACAAGAGAACAGGAGTAGAGCAGAGGCTCTGCTCGAAGTCTGCGGTGGACACCTGACAAGTGAAAGGGAATCCTCACGCAGGCAGAAGAGAGGCAGCAGTGAGAAAAGCTGTGCTGTGCTGAGCATCACATGAGCAGTTCCCCCAGGGGCCGCACTCAAGGAGCCAAAGTTCAAAGCCAGGGATGCTTCCATGTTTTGTCATGGTTCACTTCCAGGTCATTTGATTTAAAAGATTCTAAATTTGACAACTTCTAATGTTCAAAGAGGCTCAGATGGTTTTAAATCCATTCAGCTCATCCCTGCTTGAGATAAACGTGAATGGGTCAATTGTTCATTTTAACAAAATTAGACTCAAAGATAGCCATTCAGAGCCGCAGAAGGGCATGTTAGGAAGGGGCCTTTCACTCAAGAGGAAAGTGAGGATGTTCAATTTTTAAAATGCTCGATAAAATCAGGGAGGAGCTCCAGGGGCTGCTCCCCAGCCCCTCATCCCCCAATCTGTGTGTACAACCAAGATTGCCCTGGCCCACATGCAGAATCCAGCACTTGCTCTTGTTAAATGTCCCACAGCTGGTGATTGCCCAGCTCTCTGGTCTATCCAGATCGCTCTGCAAGGCTGCTCTGCCCTCAAGGGAGTCCACAGCTCCTTCCACTTTAGTATCATCCGCAGACTTACTTAATGGACATCCAATTTCTGTGTCCAGGTCATTTATAAAACCACTGAACAGAACTGGTCCTAAAATTGAACCCCACTGGTAACTGTCCGCTAGCCTGGTGTCACCCCATTTACTGTAACCCTCTAAGCCTGACCCATCAGCCAATTGCTCACCCAGCACATGATGGAATTGTCTCGCTGGGTGCTGGACACTAATCCGGAAGGATACTGTGAGAGACAGTGCCAAAAGCTTTGCTAAAATCCAAACCCACCACATCTATGGGCATCCCTTGGTCAGTTAGATTGAGGACCTTGTCATAAAAGGGAATTAAGTTGGTTAAGCAGGACTTTTCCCTCACAGGTCTGTGCTGGCTACGACCAATGACTGCACTGTCTCTCAAGTGCTTTTCAGTAACTTCCAGAACAACCATCTCCATAATTTTACCAGGCACTGAAGTGAGACTGACAGGCCTGCCATTACCAGGGTCTTCCTTCTTCCCCTTCTTGAAAACTGGGACAACACTTGCCAGCTTCCAGTTAGCTGGGACCTCTCCGGACTCCCCAAACCATTGGAAAATAATGGAGAGAGGTCCTGCGATGACATGGGCCAGCTCTCCCAGTGCCCTGGGATGGATTCTGTTCAACTGTGAGATACTCCCACCAATCTCCAGTGGACATTTATGAAAGCTGAAACTATCAAAATAGCAATTGCTACCATGGGACTTGTACAAGCCAAATTTAGATTAAGTAATTTGATTTTCCAAACACGTTAAGCTCTCAGCAGCTCATTTATCCATGTATTTGTGGATGTAGCCTCCCAATTTATGCATCCCTTTGAAATCTAGCATCTTATACTAAGTGGGCTGTAGAAGGGCTGATGCCTTTTGTTAATTGATGACTACACATTATTTCTAAGATTTAGTCTTGATCTGGAAATAATAATTAGCGAATTGTGTTTCCTAAAAAAATGTGTCTGTGATGGCATCTGCAAACTGGTGCCTTGCCTTTATCTCATACTCACGTCATTTGGTTAACTAACCTGCTATTATTTGGGGAACTGGAGCACATACGAACATAAATCCGCCTGCACAGTGAAAAGCCTTTGCTCTCTTTGCTACAGGATGCCAGCATCAGCAGTATTTCCTTAAGAAAAGTGAAAAAAAGAAGGCTGGAATAACTTAAGAAGTCAAGAGCTTGCTGAACAGTAGCTGACACCTACATGGAAGCTGCAAAGCCTCACCATAACCTGTTTGTGCATTTCCCACCACTTATGGAGTGTCTGAATTAATCCCAGGGTTCATCTGTCACCCTTGGTAACATTTCGTCTGGTACATTTGCCAGATCAAATGCTGAACTGAATCCGGTAAAGCTAAATGCTTTTTTTATATAGAACTTTTGCAGTGGTGTTGGGATTCTGAGACTGCTTCAGTACACTCATATGACCCAGAGCAGGTAGGTACTAACGCTGCTTCCCAGCCCAGTCAGGCAGGTTAAGTTAGTTTCAAGAGAAATTCATACCGCAGAACCTGCATGCGATTTTTGGCACGGCTGAAAGCTTTATGCAGGCTGGCTCAGCAACAGAGTAAGGCGCACCACAACGACGTGCGGGAGAGAAGTCCCAGTCGAGCGGTACATCAGGGAGCACTGAATGCAACAGGCAGCCTCCTTGTGCTGTCCGAACCCGGACACCTCATTCCAGAAACTCTGGTGTGAGTCCAGGCTGCGGGAACCGCAGACCCCCTCACCAATCTGTGGGTTTTCCAAGCTCCGATGAACTTTTTGTTGATTTACTCAGGACTTTTATGGTTACTTTTGATTCTTTGCAATCAAAATAATCAGAAAAATGATGTCCTTGTGCCTATCTGTACAGCATTGTCACACGCAGCCAAATTATTACTTCCAACACTGCTACAGCCCTTTCACTGTAGTTGTAAAAACACTTGAGGAACTAAATACTATTACTATTACTAAATACTAAATACTGCTGTTCTTTAGCCTGGAAGTGTGAAATATGAAGAATAAAGAAGAGCAATGGCTATGGAAGGAAGGAAGGAAGGAAGGAAGGAAGGAAGGAAGGAAGGAAGGAAGGAAGGAAGGAAGGAAGGAAACTAGTGTAGAAGTGCAGGATGCTGCGGCTTAGTCAGCGCCTGCTCCGGGTACCCAGCTGCTGGAACAAATGCAAAATATCCACTAATATTTTGCATAAATTCTCCTTGGCACTGCTTAAACTCATTATTTATTTAAGACCATTCCATTTTTTCAGCCAGCTTTGGACACAGAAGACAAATCCCCTTTTGGGGGGGGAAAGGTTTGTTGATTTTTTGGGGGGTTTTACCAATAAGTTTTAGGTCCCAAACTGCTGTGGTCACAGGTTCTCAGTTCACCTTCCCCACAGTCTTATTTCTACTGACAGTTCTACTGTGCACATTTGAGAGAGCAGAGTGTCTGAATTCCCCAGCGCAAGCAGAACTGCTCTAATGCCAAATGGCCTGCATTTATCCAAGGTTGCACGTAAAAAAACCCAATAAACCAGGTGGCATCAAAAACTGTCCTAATTTATGTTCCACAACGGACAACACGTTTCCAAAAAGCATGGCACAAAGTTAGAGGTACTTGTATCCCAGATGCAAGTGTGAGGCAACTGTCGTATATATTGTACCCCAGGAACATCAGCCGATTGTAGCAAAAAATAGAGAACGAGGGTTTGCTTTAGAGAAAGCTGTGAAAAACGCCAGTGCCACTCTTTCTCTCACAGATGACAGAGACAGCTATGGTTGGAGTGAACTGAGAAAGCATTTAACATCCAATGGGTGATTCTTACGCTTTGTACTCTGTGACATTTCTATTATGCTGCTGTGTAGCACAATGATCTGATTCCCAGATGTTTCTTGCACTGTGCAACACCCGCATATAAACAGAAAATGTTAACTTATCTCCTTGTTACAAAGCCTCTTCCACTGGAAATTTTGTATATTTTTATAGGAATAAAAGCTGATGAGAAAAGGAATTTCTGAAATTGGGGAGATTAATTTTAAATTAGACAGAAATCTGAATATTTCTCTGGAATTAAAATAAAAAGATGGCTTTGTTTGCAGAAGATTAAAAATGCTGAATTTCTATAATGTTCCTTTGGTTAATGAATGACAGTTAAATCCTCTACATATACATGGTATTGTATCAAAATGAAACATATAAAAGTCAAAATATCCTATTTAAAAATGTTATAGCGCTAAGATAAAAGATGTTCTGCCATCTAGTGAAATAAGTCAGAATAATCTTCCCATTATCCAACCTATAGCTGAAATAAATTACCTTAAAAAAATACTCAATTTTGTGATACAATTTTTTTTTTTTATTTTCTCCAGAAATCCTGTTTTGAAATGCTTTTTATTATCTGCAGCTAAAAACATTTTGCTTGCCCTAAGTCTGTTGCTGTGTTTGTACATACATTTGTACAAGGGTCATTGCTCCCTTGGCTTGGCTACCTTCAGAGACAGATTAGTCATCAGTATTGAAAACAAATTCAAAATTTACATCCAGCTCTGCAAGCCGCACGGGCCTACAGGTAGTGAGATATCTTAGAGGTAAATTCAAGTCCCCAAAAAATCAGGTGCGACTCCTGGATAAGCTGCACCTCCTCTGATTTAATTCTGAGACTCATTACTGTACACCCCCAGCACACAGTGCGTCTGAGAGTTTTTAAACACAGTAGGAAGAAAAGCAAAGGAGTGTTCCCCGTGCCAGCAATGTGTGGCCATGGAGCTATGGGAGCACAACCCCTGTTTGTCAAACCTGCTGGTTATCAGGAAGAGCGGGTGGAGACAGAGCCTACATGCCTACGCACGGTTCATAGAGCGCCAAAATCAAGGTTATGGTATTTGCAGGAAAAGAAACCCCAGCGTGTAAGATTCCATTTTAAAATATTAACGTTTTAATAAATCAGCTTATGTTTGCTATGTATGAGCTGGCTGGGCTCTAGCCGTGCCCGTGATGTCTGTGCGTTTGCGCTGTCAAATCTCCCGTGAGATGAGTGCCCAGAGCCCTGGGAGAGGGCGAGTTCCACCCTCGCTCCAGCAGCCCCAAGAGCCACTGCTCAGAGATAAATCCATCGGCTGGTTCCATTCCCACGCGCTACACAGGGAATGACCTCCCTCAGGAGCGACCCAGGGAGGGAATGAGCATCCCGCACAGAGTCCGTGTGTTATCGCAACGGCAGCTTACGCAAACATTGACAGCTTCACACTGAGAAGCCCTGAAACTCAGGCATGACGACTCAAGCAATTTTAGCTTAAAAAAAAATGGGGGTTGTTGAGCGTCATTGTTTTGGACTTCTCGTGACCTCACTTAGAATGGTCCCACTGCCTGTAACCTTTGTCTGCAGTATTTTCGGTGATAACTAGCTTTGTAGGCATTTGTTTTCTATCATCAAATCATTAAATGGTAATGCAATTGTTAGTTTCATTTCCCTGGTTCTAATACATTTTGCAGCCAGCAACCATTCCCAGTTCATTAACTGACTGACCTCAGCATTAACACCCCCTCTGCTCGCGTTGCCTTGGAAACAAAGCTTCCTGTGCGTAATCCAAGCTTATCTAGCTCTTTATCCTACATGTGACCCTTAATTACTTGCTAAATTAGAATGGTTTTCTGAAAATCACAAGAGGAGGTTAATATGTTCTTCCAGAGCTGGTCAAGCTGAGATGACACTAAATTCACAGGGAATTCAAATTACATGATCCCTGAAGGCGTCTCTTTGGGAGGGAAGATGAACTTTCCCAATGGGAGGCAGTGTGCCATGATAATGCCCCTGTCACTCACTTCCCTGGCCACGCTTGCCCAGCCACGGCCTAATCCCGTACCAACAATGCAGTAAGTAAATATCAGGTTGATTAATTATGGTGCAAGATTCAGTAATCACTTGTCTTCTGTAATTAACATTGTAATTGAAATTAAGTAATACACTTCATGCACAGATTTCTGGACTAGGAGGAGGAACAAGAGAGAATCCGCAAGGCTGCGACAGCGAAATTAAGAAAGTAATAGCGGGAGTCAAAATACTAGTTGTCTCTTTAAAATTGTGGTACCTGTTAAGGAACTCTTCAGTCAAAAAGAAAAATTACTTTATTACCTCCAGATGTCTTGGACTAGAGATGAAACGGTGTTGGTTTGTCAATATATTGATCACAATTTCTGAAAATACACCTTTCCTTCACCGATTTGATAAATAGAAATCATAAGAAAAGGTGATGTTCTCCAGGATGCCCAGTGGTTTCCTCTCCTTTATTTCCAGGGACACATTACTTAAAGGAGAGGGAGTCTTTTGCTTACACAAGTGGCTTTATAAAGCCCTGCTAAGGCTAAAACACTGTCGCGTGGCCTCAGAAACAAACAAAACCTGCTAATGCATTTGAATTTAAATGTAATTTTTAGGATAGAATTCAAGACAGTTCCTAGAAATACATGTTCCTATAGTGACCTGATGTAGTCAGAACAACTTGAAGGGACAGTTCCCTGCTTCAACTGCTAATTTCTGTGATTTGGGAGTCTCTGGATGTTTTCTGGTGTGTCATAGTGGATTGCAGGGCAGCCTCCACGCCTGGAAAGAAAACTTTTAA
The DNA here is from genome assembly GCF_001431845.1 of Calidris pugnax. NCBI lineage: Eukaryota > Metazoa > Chordata > Aves > Charadriiformes > Scolopacidae > Calidris > Calidris pugnax. The sequence goes on along the minus strand of NW_015091464.1, from coordinate 220,657 downwards.
AGGAGTGAGTTTCCATTTTCAAATGAGGTTTTAAACATCCTCAGGCACAATTGCTAATACAGCCGAGTAACCATGATAAAATCTTTGGGTGCCATCCAGGTTCTTGAAAGCCGCCAAGGTGTTCATGTGAGCACACACACATATGCACACACCCTTTCTCCCTCCCTTACAGTATTAGAGTTTCTACATTTCATCTTCATGGAAAAACCCACCTTACTATCAGGACGGTGGGCCCTATGACATTTGGGAGTACAAGGGGGCTCTCCAAGCATTTTGAATACTTTTTCCAACAGTTTTGACTTTCATAAGTATGTAGAAATCATTGTAAGACATTGACGACAGATATCCAGTCTCTACATTCAACATATGGGGAATTACAGAGATGGAACACGAGGTTACTGATGTTCAGTCACCTATAACATTGAGAACAGGGAAATGAGCTTCCCTCTTCCAAAGGGTGCACCTTGGAGACGGGTCAGGTCAGAAACACAGGCCTGATTTGCAGAGTCATTGCAGGAACCTCGTGGTTACCATAAGAAATCAGACCCCCCCAACGAATTCAAAGGGTGCTGAAGAGACAGAGAGAAAGGCAGATCCTGATGTCTGGTGGCAGAGAGAGGCCTGACACAGAGTCCCCTAGGGACAGAGGGAAGAGACAGTTATCTTTGTCTTTCTGGTGATGTGTCCTCTGCTCTTCCCTTGAGTAGGTAAGAGAGGACAAGCAGGAAGAGAGAATATTCTACCCTTCAAAAGAACACCCAGCTACCAGGTAGCATCAAGCTGGGATTGGTTTCTCTCAGAGCAAAACTGAGAAGGGAACGAAGGTGTCTGAATGAGAGACGTCTCCTGAAAAAACTGACTTTGTTGTACCATTAGATTGACAATGTTACAGGGAATGAAGTTTATCAGTTTGAAAACAAATTCTGGAGATTCCAAACACTTGAAATTTGTCTCCAGCTGCTCTTGAGCTATTTCATCTTTGTCCCTGGTTTATTTCTTTGTTTTATACCCTTTTGGTCTCTATCTTGGAACAAGAAAAAGCAAGAAAAGCTGTATAATAATGCCTTATAGTCTATTCTATTTCAGGACCCTAACAAAAAGTAAGTGATAAGATATATAGGAATAGTTTCAACTCTGGGTTGCAATGGGAAAACTTTTCAGTTTCCTGTGGCAAAACTGAACAGAATAGTTCAGAAAAAACAACAAAACAAACAACAGTGCTTGAGGGATCCAGGTAGGCAGAGAGCAGGATTCTTCAGTTACCTCAGTCTTCACAGAATCACTGTGGTGAAAGGGACCTCTGAGATTGAGTCTTCTATATAACTTGCCCACAGAAAGAGTTTTAACTGTTTCCAAATTAATTCCCCCTATGGTTTGTAAGGAGATGCCTTTGCTGTTTCAACAAACACATCAAATTTGAAAATTGGAAGTGGGAGAGAGATGGCAAAAAACACTTAAAGCTGTTGCTTTGATTTCACTACACACAGCAAAAATGGATTAAAGATCTGTTCCCAAGCTGATGGTGGTGACTGTGATTCAGCAGCATAAAATACCAGTACACCTGGCAAAAAAGGTTTTTGCAGGTTAAAACTGCAGATACATGGGAAAGTGGGGCAATGTAACCGCTAGTTGAGGACATGACCACATCACAGCTCACAGTTCTGGAGTGTGGTTGTAACGTGCACTGGTAAGAGTCCTTCGTGCACAGTAAATCCTGCACAGTATTGTCCATTCTAGAGAACAACTGGGAGACCAACACCTTTGCAGACTCAGTACAATGACAAATAGGTCCACGTTAACAGAATGTTCCACAAACTGCAAAGTACATGTGTACAAGCAGCCTGCCGAGAGACATCTCTGGCAGAGCCTCCATTAATGACATAGAATCATAGAATCATAGAATCATAGAATTTCCCAGGCCGGAAGGGACCTCCAAGGGTCATCTAGTCCGACCTCCCCGCAGTCAGCAGGGACACCCCCAACTAGACCAGGTTGCCCAGGGCCTCGTCGAGCCTCTCCTTGAATATCTCCAGGGATGGGGCCTCAACCACCTCCCTGGGCAACCTGTTCCAGTGCTCCACTACCCTCACAGTAAAGAACCCCCTTCTAATCTCCAATCTGTTATCAGAAATTAGATCTCAGAAGTTATTTCCATGAGACCACTGGGGTCCCACTGAGACTGGGACCATAGGCACTGCAACCAACACGGGTTTTCATGAAGACTTCTCATGCATCAGCACTGCTGGGGGGCTCCCAGAGCGGCTACACACGTGTTCACATGTATGGGTCAAACTTCCTGGGCACCAAGAGGGATGTGACTCTGAGGATGTAAGTGCAAGGGCCACAACAGGAAGAGACAAAGGAAGCTTGTCATTCGCTGGTTTTTTAAATCAAGTATTTTTAAATTGGATATCCCTGGACTTTCTGTCACTTAGTCAATGTATGTTTAAAATATGTTTATACATGTGCAAGTTTGTAGGTATGCATATACATATGCACATACAGTTTAATTACTTCGTTTTCCTCTTCAGCTGAGGGAAATGAGTAGCTGAACCGTGAATCATTGGAGTGCCGATTCAGTACAGAGTGATTACACAAACTAAGTGGCCTTTTCCTTTTTGACAGTACAGTAATTAAGAAATAACCATACGGTGATCTGGGAAACCCTGTTCCTTGACTATGGACTGCTGTCAAGCACTCTGGAGTTCCATATGCTCTGTGACAATTACAAAACAACTACAGAGCATTATATAAAACAAAGGGGCACAATCAGTCAAATGACAGGAAAGCTGACAACAAGAATGACAGCAGCAAAAGTAGCTGCATACTGTTCTATTTTACATACTAAGTGGAGACATTTTAATATAACATCACAAAGTCATGCAGTACAGCATCTGTTCTCTCACATCATCTGAGATGCACTTGCTTCTAAGCTAGTGCCTCTAAGTGGCTGAATTTCAGATCTCTTTCTGTGCGGGGGTGAGTGGGTCAGAGAGAGATTTGTTTCAAGGATAGTGCTTTTGGTTTTCTAGTTCCTTGCAGTGTGGTTTGGTTATTTATTGGCATAAGTTCCAAGATTACTGCCAAATGTATGAAGTAGACAGGACAGGGCCTCATGCTGTTCTGTTTGGATCTCTGACGCATATACCATTTTATCGTCTAGTGTCCTAGAATTTTACCTGAAAAATTACTTTCTAGATCTTTGTAGAACTGAGAAGAGGCAGAGTTTTCTGCGTTTAGTTAGCTGCCAAGAACAGAGTCCCAATTCCCTTAACATCTCCCACAGATGTACTCTAAAAAACTAATATATTCTTAATTTAGGGATATTTTAAAATATAGCTGGATAGAAGACACTATACAAAACTTCAAGTACTTCTTTAGATTACCAAGTATTAATTTATGAAGTATACTCAAGATACTTATGTGTTATTCTGAAATATTTTGCTTGCATGTCTCATCTGATCAACATATTTGCTTAATCCTTTGTGTAACTCAGAGAGTGTACCTTTCCCAGCGAATATGTAAGATTTTACTTTCATCCATGCTGAAGTAGATGTATGCCGTTTTAAAAAAAGGAACTTAATCTCTTCTGAATGACTCCAAGATCATCCTCTTCTTTAGCAGGCTCTGAACCTACTTACCGACTCTTAAATTACTCATACTCACAGATTAGGTAAGAGGAAAAGAAGGGATGCGAGAAACAAATGGATATGAAGAAGGTAGAACAAAACACAAGGGTGGAAAGAAACTGGAAAAAACCACTCCTGATATTTTCTTCTGGAATGAGGCTGTAAGACAGAGCAATAGATGGTATTTAGGAATGAAAAAGGAAGTTCTGCTGTTGGTACAGTCATTGGTTTAACGGGGGCAGGCTCCGGTTGGGTGGTCTGTGGCTCCAGCGAAGCTGCACACACAAACACCCCTATTCCTCACCTTTACAAGCCCGAGCCTCTCTGGGGCAGTGTCCGGATCATTAACCACCCAGAGCCACCGTCCACTCACATCACGGAGGGCGAGTGCCATCAGAGGTTTGCTTTGTGCACGTCCATGGAAGAAGGCTGGTCTCATCCCTTGTGAGAAACGGTACCCTTTTTCCTGCAGGATTTCCGACTAGTCTAAAAAGGAACAGATACAGCACGTGTAAGCGAGGTCTTTGCTAAAGAAGTAATACTGAGGGAAAAGCACGGATTATTTACCCCTGAAACCCTGCCGATCGTTAACGGCACAAAGCCGCGCGACAAGCCGCGGTGCGAGGCAGAGACCAGGCGGCCGGCCCGAGACTCGCTCCCGCGGCCCTGAGGGGATGAGGAGCGGCCTCGGCAGCGCCGCTCCCCCGGCGGCTCGCACGGACCCGGGGCCGCTCCCTCCCGGACGCCGAGTCCGAGGCTCTCCGGGGCCCCTCCGCTCCCGGGGAAGCGCCATCCCGCAGGACCGCTGCGGTGACCCACCGACCGCTGGGAGAGCGGGCCCCGCCCGCCGCGCACGAGCGGGAGCCGGCAGCATCGCGGCCCTCACAGAGACGGGGCCTGCCCGCCGCCCCTCAGAACGGCCCACCCTGGCCCGCCTCCCCTGAGAAGGCCGCGGCAATGTCCGCCCCAGCTCGCCGTCCCTCTGCACCGCCCGCCGCCTCTCAGAACGCCACGCCTCGCCTCCCCTCCCCTCCCCTCCGCTCCGCTCCGCTCCGGCCCGGCCCGGCCCGGCCCCCCTCACCGCCACGGCACGGCCCGCCCCGGCCCGCCTCCCCTCATAACGGCCCGCCGTCCCT